>NW_024082937.1:0-62915 GCF_003009895.1 Hyaena hyaena
GCTTCCTTCTCTGGGTCGGGCTGGCGCGCATGGGCGGGGGCTTGCCCGCAGGGTGCTCTGAGCCCGAGTCCGCTGGAGTGAGGAAAACCGGGTCCCTCTATGGCTCGTCACCCGAAACACGAACTCACAGGCAAATCTCCCAGGTTTTAGCTCTTTGCCTTCCCTCTAGAGCCCCAGCCAGCCAGGAGCGGGGACGCCCGGTGTCCGCACGCGGCTATTTCAGGGGCCCCAGCCGCCCGGGAGCTACATTAGCGGCAGGCGCGCCGCTGCTCTGAAGTCCAGCTGCCAGGAGTCAGCACAAAGCAGCAGTCTGTGCGCTCAGCCCCCCAGGACCAGGTGGCGCGAGGGGACCTGGAGTGCAGGTATTTGGCAAGTACGGTCTTTCTGTGCCCTGAGCGGAGGTTTTTCTCCCCCGTGCAGAGGTTTTTCTGTTTCGGACTCTCTCCTTTGCCCCTCTCACTCCCTGTAGAGGGTAGAGGGGGATCGCCTCCCACCCTGGAGTCTCTGATCCCGGCCTGATTTTATCTTCCCCGGTTCGCACTCACGTTAGAAGGCTTTCTCAGTGGATTCTGCGTCCTTTTTCTCCCAATCTCTCAGGTTTTGTAAGGTTTCCAATGGCTTCAGATCTTCTCTGTGTGATGTATTGGCACGAGTGCAAGTACAGATTTCCTTACTTCTCCGCCATCTTGCCTCCTCCTCAAAAATTTCTGTAGGTGTCACAGCTCAGCGCAGATAGAGAAAATGTGCAGCTTGGGTCTTGTCCCGGAGGTAGGAGAGGAAGAGAAGAGATGAACTGTGCCGAATGCTCCAGCTTTCTCCTGTATTTTATTATTTTGTATTTTATAAAGGCTGAAGTACCTGAGATAAATTCCCATTTTTATTGTTGATAGTAATTGTTGATTTGAAAGTGAAGGAAACATCAACCAGTTTAAGTTTATTTTGATATATTATATTATAGTCAGGTAACTTAATTACACATAAACTTTTTAAAATATTTGTTTGTTTGTTTGTTTGTTTGTTTTTAAGTAGAATCCACACCCAGTGTGGAGCCCAACATAGGACTTGAACTCATGACCTTAATCAAGACCTGAGCTGACGTCAGGAGTCTAAAGCTTAACTGAGCAACCCAGGCACACCCAAAATTTTTTTAAGTAGACTCCACACCCAACATGGGGCTTGACCTCATGACCCTGAGATTAACAGTCACATAAACTTTGAACTCAATGGTCATATATATATTTACACATTGGCTGTTTGCATATTTTTCTTTCTTTCTTAAATCTCTGACCTTTAAAGATTGTTTTCCTTTTCTGTAAAAATATCTTTGGTATTTTCTTTACAAAGATTACTAGATTTGTCCCCCTCCACCAGACTTTAAATTCAATATCTCCCTCTAACTCCATGAGATTCTGAAAACCAGATTTCGTTCTCTGTGCCTGGGACAGAGACATTGGGGACAAACAATTTTCCATGAACTTGTCTACCTGTTGCTTTTAATCGGATAGTCCTAATATTTTTATATATTTTTTTTTTTCCTCAGCAAGAAGTTAGGTCCAAATGAGCTCATCTAGATTCGATTCCAGCTCATCTGGAATTGAAAGTATCTCCTAGATAGATTATTGTTTACCAAGCTGTTAGTGGCTCACTCTGTCTCAAAGTCTTCAGGGTTTAACTTTTCTTTTTCTTTCCCATCTGCCTATCAATGTGGTCAAGGGAAACGTATTTCCTAGCAATTATTGCTGGGTTTCTTGTTTTAGCTTCTCTTCGCTCTATACTGATGGATGTTGTGAGTGTACAAGCTTGTCTTATAGTTTCTTGGAATGCCACTGTCAAAGTCACATTCTCAAAAATACTAAATTCTCTAGCAGTTTTTTTGATAATAAAAATTAGGAAATGTTGTTTTATCATCTGATAGGAACAATGATTAGTATAATCAGTGCAGAAGCTCTAAAATATTGCATGCTAAACTTTGGAAAGTATAGTACAATCATAAATTAATAAATATAAGACAGCTTTTTACGATTTTATATCCAAGTCTTATTTTTAGTATAGTGATAATTCCTTTTTGGAACAACTGACAATGACTATTAACCAGTTTTTCATGTTGGAAATGTTTAGGTTAATGAATGAATGATAAAACAAATGAATTAATGGGTAGATTTTGGGTAAATTTAATGTTAAGCAACTTCATGTACTTTAGTTAATATAGCAGTCAGGTGAAGAATTATAATTTCCTAAATTTGAAGATGAAAAATAGAAACCCAGAAGTTTTCTGATTCCAATATAACAGTTTTCCAATATTCTCTGAGGAGTGTAAATGATGAGATCAGAGATTCAGGGAAATGGTAGATATGGTATCTCATCTATGCCAACAATCATGATGGGAGGTGCTATTAAAATAATGACAAAATAATATTTTTCATGATACAGATGAGGGTATAATATTATAATAAATTCCTAAGTGAATATTGCCAAATTGGTTCTCACAGTGGGTGAAACAATTGATGTTACTATTGGAAATATATGGAAATTTCTACTTTCCCACATCCCTATGCCTCGTCTCTGATCAATAATACAGTACATCATCAAATGGTTTCTGATTTTGTCATGTAAGAGCTAAATAATAGCACTTTATGGTAGATTCCATATGAAACAGGTTTGAGGAATTTTACACATGCTTATAAGCAATTCATTTTTTCCTTTCTATGAACTGTGTATTTGTATACTTTGTGTATATTCTGTTAAGATTTTGGTTCTTATTGATACAGAGACTTTATTTTGTTTTAATGTTTATTTACTTATTCTGAGAGAGAGGGAGCGGGAGCGTGCAGGTGAGCAAGTGCAGGAGTGGTAGAGAGAGAGGGAGAGAGAATCCAAAGCAGGTTTTGCTCTGTCAGTGCTGAACCAGACTCAGGGCTCAGTCTCACAAACCATGAGATCATAACCTGGGACTAGATCAAGAGTTAGACGCTTAGCCGACTGAGCCACCCAGGCATTCAAATACAAAGACTTTTAGAAATGTTTTAAATAATTGGCACCTCTTTGTGATCTTAATTGCAAAGGTTTTTACCAGTTTGTTCTATGCCTTTTACCTTTGTAGTGATATTTATGGCAAGGATTGTTACTGTTTTTAATGTAGTCTTTTCTTTTGCAGGTTTTATTTGCTTTATATTTTTTAAAAGTTCTCCACTCTGATAAAATAATAACAAATTTCCTGTGCTTTCTTCTTGCATTTTAAGGATTCCTTTTTTTCTGTGCTTAAATCATATGTCAATCTGAAATTATTTTTGTACAAAATTTAGATGGATGTGACTTTTTCCCAAATAACTTTCCAATCGTTCTAATACAATTTAATGAATAATTTGTCTTTTCCTTGCTTATCTGAAACGAGTTGGTTACCATTGTTTTCAGTGCTTCCTATGATACTCTATGGTTCTATCTCCATTATATGCGTCTTCAGTGGATATCTATTCTGTCTTTGTAACCACCAGAATCCTTGCTCAAAAGGACCAAAACATCCATTTAAATTTTAGTTTAAATCCAATAATCATTTTCAGAATCACAAAACTGAGATGATAATAGATACTTCATGAAATCCTCTTGAGATTAAAATCAACATATTATACAGTATAAAAAGTTTTCTGGCACTGATTATGATAATGTGTATATGTCCATTGCATAAATGAGTCAGCTATATCCAAAATGTATGAGATTAAAACAGAAAATTCAATTTTTGTTCCTTAGAGTATAGTTAAATTTTGGTGTCTACTTTTCAAATGCTCTTATGTGTTTATAAGCACCAATATAAGACATTTTGCATGTTAGATTATTACCACATGTTCTTATGCAGCTTGCTAATTTTATTAAATAACACACATTGACATTTCTGCCTCCACTTTATACAGTCATTTTTGTATCACTAGTTGCAAGACTTTTGTCTCTAATTCCGATAACAGGCCTTTTGTCCTGTTAAATGACAAAGCATTACATGAGAGTGTAGTTTGAGGGTGGAGTGACTGCTTTATTTTTCTTCTTCTTTTTAAAAATATTTATTTATTTATTTTGAGAGAGAAAGAGAGAGAGAGACAGTGAGGGGAGGGCAGAGAGAGAAGGAGAGAGAGAATCCTAAGCAGGTTCTGTGCCCTCAGTGCAGAGCCTGCCACAGAGCTCAATCTCATGAACCTTGAGATCATGACCTGAACCAAAATCAAGAGTCAGAGGCTTAAACAACTGAGCCACCTAGATGGCCCTTTCTTCTTCTTTTTCATATTCACCTAACTGTATTTCTTAAAGCCCAATAAAGAAATATTGAAACAAAGGTTTCTTATTTTCTCTAATTGTAAGAGATATCATGGTGAAGTGAAAGCCTAAGGTTTAGAGTCAGACTAGGATCTAGCTATTTCATTGAGGACAGTTTGACATTGGATGAATTTCCTCAACAGTAAAGTAGGGATAATGATGCTTACCTGGACAAAGTGGTCTTTAGAATAATGATTAGAATACTAATTAGAATAGTGAATAAAAATGATTTTTAAAAATTATTTATTTATTTACTTTGTGTGTGGGGAGGAGGAAGGGTCAGAGAGAGAGAGAGAGAATCCCAGGTAGGCTTCCCACTGTCAGCACAGCCTCACAAACTGTGAGCTTATGACCTGGGCCAAAATCAAGAGTTGGACACTTAACCGACTAAGCCATCCAGGTGCCCCTAGGACCATGAAAATACTTAGTATGTACTAATCATCCATATTTCATATTTTGATGCATTACACCCAGAAAATGTGCATGTTTTACTTAAAACTAAGAAAATAGGTTCATATCAAGGAGACATTCTGGCTCATTGCAAATTGGTGCTTAGTTTTTACACAAGTGCTAATACATTGTGTGCACATTGTTGCTCAAGATATATTCAGGAGAGTTGAGAAGGGAATAGTTGAGACTAAATATTTCTTTTTATTTTGTGTTTTCAACCTGGGAAGCTTCATTTGGAAAGGATGTTTTGTTGAGATGATGGATGTATTTGCAGGTGAATTTATATTCACAAGTTTCATATTAGGTCATGAACCCAAAGAGATGTGTTATAAGTTTGAGGCTAAATCCAAGAGACTATTATTTTTTTCTATTGGTATTTGTCATGGTAGTGATATAAGCACTGAAGATGGAAATATAGTTTTTTGTTGCTGTTAAAGTAAATTCAGAGAAATCAGATTATAGCTGATGTAATTTAGATGTTTGGAGGTGGTGGGGGGGGGATTTTCTGATAACAAAATCTAATATATGTAGCTCCAGAATGGAAATCCTCTCTCAGGGGTTTGACCTGCCATCAGGGAATTTATTTTTCAATGTGGTGATGCTGACACCAACTTTCAAATTGATTTTTTATGGAAGTTTTTTGATTGGAAGCAACTCAGATTTTGTACTTAGCTGAGAGTGGGAGTGAGAGAAGGAGATATCCTTTCTTTCTGTAGCCCACTGCCTTTAGTCTGAATTAATGTCTTCAACACTTCAACTGTATATTGCTTCAGTTTCTTTTTTATTAATATTTCACATGCGATGAGCATGGTAATAATTTCCTTAACACTTAACTTCATTTATTGTTGCTCTACATGGTAAAGTAAGGGTTATCCTGCTTGTTTTATAGGAAAGAAAACTTGAGACTTAGGAAATATAATTTACGCTAAGGCACACAGTTCATGTTTCAAATCACTATGTTACAAGGCTGAATTATAACAGTCATCGTGTGTTATATATACTTTCCTTTATCCAGAACTTAATAATTAACCACTCTGGGGCTTGTCATCTTAGTGTCTCCACAGCACCAAGCTGGTGTCTAAATAGTTTTTGAACTCGATTTGTAACAGCTAGAAATTCCTAAACTCTACTTGGGAACGAGTAAAGATTTACATTTTAATTATTGGCTTCTCAAAGACAAGTGATCATGACCATTGAAAGAGCATCTGTTGTTGTTTGTTTTTATTTCCTCTTTTTACAAAAACCCTGTACTACTGCTTGCCTGTTTTTTTTATTTTTTTTTTTCCATTCCCTCCCTCATGTGGGAAAGGGACATCTGGGAAGGGAAAGTCTTAGTGATGAGAATGAAAGATAGTGATTCTGAGCGTTTGTTAAATTTTATGTAAACTAAGCCTTTTGCACACATGACACAACACTTTGGTCAGTTGTGGTTTTTTTGTTTGTTTGTTTGTTTGTTTGTTTGTTTTGCAGAATTCATCAAACTTGCCATGACTTGATACTGCAAATTTGGTTTGGATGTCCATTTTCCTTTTATTTTTAAGAGTGCCATGAAGACAACTCTCCATGAAAGCTACAACCAGATAAAAGAACCAATCTGTATAACTGAATAATCATAAGCTTAGATATATGATGTGCAGTTTCAAAGAAATTTTTAACCTCTTGAGTTTGATATGAATGGTTACATATTTTGTCAGCTTTTAAGATATATCCTGAGAAAAATGCCTTTCAGCTCTATCCTATATTCTTCTTCATTACCCACACCCATTCCTGCAGAACTATTTAATCTCTTCCACAAAGTTATCATGAGAAACTCTTATGCACTGTTTCCTTTAGAACCATATGTTCTCAGTACACTTATTTTTATCACTTACGAGGCAGAAAAAGCTTACAAAGAATTCTAAATATATCCACTGCACATTTTAGATAATCCTCCACCTCACCCTTTTAAGGATTTATTCTCTAATTGGCTTTCTCTCCAAATCTCCCCACAGCTATTTCCAACTTTCTGATTTCTTCAATTTCAAATCCTTTCTTCTCTTATTCTTATCAGATGAGCTCATCTACATTTGAGAAAAACATAGGAATGAAACAGAAATCATCAAAGGACCCTTCCCTCAGCATCCTGTTCTCAAAGTTACAAATTTATATGGACCCTCATTTGATCTTTCTTCCTTCTTATTAGAAAGAATCATTTCCCCCTTGAGCTGTAGGAAGTTAATTTTTCAGTCTGTGCTCTTCATTCCTTCCTTCCCACATTTTCAGGGGGAAATCAATTATTTCCTCTATGTGTATTTAACCAATCACTCTCTACAAGTATTTTCCTTCTTTTAAGCTTTTATACATGCATACTTCTTTGTCTCCTAAAAACTTAAATAAAAATGTAATTAACAAATTAGAAAACCCTTTCTTAGATATGGCATGTCCTTCTGGCTAATGGTTTTTCCCCTTGCTGACACAGCTAGAATTCTCAAGTTGAAAGAGCCCTTGCTCTCTGTACTACTCCTCACTTGCTAGTCCTCAGGAATCAGACATGTTCTCCATGATTCTTCTCATACTGATCTTATGAGATCAAAATTTGTCTGCCTATTTGGTAAATTTATTACAACTATATCAGTCCTAATCATATCTGACCTGAAACAGCATCTAACAGCATTGACCTCTTCCTCTTTCTCAAAATAAATGACTTTGGCTTCCAGAAGTCCAATTTTTCTTGGTTTTGTTTGCTGTTCTTTTGTACTAGCATGTCTTTTTATTCTAATATTTTGATATCTGGGGTCTTACTGATTCTAAGGAGACTGTCCCTTCCAGGGCTAGCCAAAAATAGTAAAGGACTGGCCAGAGAACATACCTTTCAAGTAAAAGCTAAACAATTCAGAGCCCATAGCCCTACTCTCACCTCCTCCATCAAACTCTTATATTTCTGGCCAATATTCCTCCACCCTAATAACCGTAGGGCAGGGTACCCAATGCAGAAGAACTCATATTCCAGAGTCCACTGAAATGCTTTAAGCTAATCATTCCTAAATTGCATACTCTTGTCCATCCATTTCTTGCCATAGAAACCACAATGGAAATTTTGCTTACATTTTCTTCATACTGCCTCTGATTCCTGACTGACCCTGGTGTTTTCCTGAATTGCCTTCTGCAGTGTGGAGTGGCCCCTTCTCTTAGAAACTTATAACAAACCACCTTTCAATGGCAAACATGCCATGATTTGTTACTCTCACAAAATCAAAATAATAATAAAAACCTACACTTTAAAATACTCCTTAGAAGATCTATTCCTTTATTCATCACTGGTCTTCTGGAAATTATTGGAAATGTATTTATTTATCATAACAATTAGAGTGCTGAGCTACCAGCCTTATTGAGAGCAGTGGATAAAAGATATTAGACATCCTGCAAATCAAGAATAGTGTTATAAGAGTGAATATTTTTTATAGTCCTCCATATGTTTTTTTAAATTTTATTATTTTTAAATGTTTATTTATTTTGAAAGAGAGAGAGAAAGAGAGTGGGGGGAGAGGGAGAAGGAGAGAGAGAGAGAGTTTAGAGCACAAGCAGGGAAGGGGCAGAGAGAGAAGGAAAGAAAGAATCCCAAACAGGCTCTGCACTGTCAGTGCACAGCCTGACTCGGGGCTTGGACTAATGAACTGTGAGGTAATGGCCTAAGATGAAATCAAGAGTTGAACACTTAACTGAAACTGACTGAGCCACCTAGGTGTCCTGGCTCTTGGACCATTTTTAACTTATTTACGTTGACTAAGATCTCTTTGATCTTAATCTTAGTCAATGTGATCTTCTTTATCACAGAGAGAAACTTCTCAAATTTTATACATACAATTTTCACTATTTACAACAAAGATTTCTTCAGTGAAGATGTATATGAATACCATTAACTTCAACTCAAGATTTTTGCTCAGTTTTTGCTCATTATTCAGTTCTAATTAATTAGGTAAATCAAACTAATATTGTAATATTACTTTTTCTTAATCATTTTTCAGAGCACATTTCCTCTAATTTGTCAAAAATCTTTCAAATTTTTAGAAACTTCAAGTATTATAATTTACTTAATACTGCTACTTTTTATATGGGTTAAAGGCAGTAAAGTGAGGTTTAAATGATGCTCAGTTTCCCTAGTGTTTTACCATCAAATTAGAGTCTTATTATGTACCTAAACAAAATACTAATGTTTTATAATCACATTATGTTGAAAGGTCTAGAACTCTGATTATTTCAGACACCATTGATAATATAATAATAATGATGATAAAATAATGTAGCAATGATTGTAACAAAATCATAATTATGATAATAAGTTATCATTTTAAGTATTCTTTTATGTATTCTTAACATTAATGTGTAATATAAGGATTATTTTCAATTTAAGGATATTACTAACAGTTGTAGCCCTTGGAGGAAGCTTGTTTTAATTTAAAAGAAGTAATTTCTGGTCTAGGTAAGATGGCATAGGTCTGTTTCTCCCTGATTCTCCCCATTAAGTACAAACTATAAACACTGGAAATATTGTCAGAGCAAGAAAAATAAAACTCTGAAAGATAAAAAAAGATTAGGAGTTCCCGGACTGGAGGACCAAGACAGTTGTAGTGGGTCTTTTGACCCTCACCCAACAGAAGGCCACCTAGGGCACATATTTTCCCCTTCCCAACTTGGCAACCACAGGCAGCCCAGACAGGCTTATTCTGTTATGCTGCACAAGAGTCCCTTCTATCATCATCGCCAGCAGCAGCAGCAGCAGCAGCAAGGATTGACAATGATCCCAGCTGATGATAAAAAACAGCCAGAGGAAGTGATCTCATTAGTAGCTAGAGCTGAGATGGGTCCTTCCTCCCCCTAAATACACACACGTGTGCACATACACACACTAAGAGGCATCTTGGTGACCTGGTAGCCCTGAGAGGGGAAATCTTGTCTCTATGAACATTCTGGCCTAGGTAGCCTCTTTGTCCCCATGGTATCAGACTCCCTTCTTTACCTAGAGATACTGCTAATAGGAAAACATAACCATCCTAAGTGTGTACCCACTAAACAGAACTTGAAAATACAAAATAACAAAACTCATAGCATTCAAAGGAGAGAGAGGGAAATCCAAAAATAGTTGAGATCTTCAACATATCTTTATAAGCAGCTGATAGGATTAGTAGACAGAAATCAGAGAGGACATAGAAAAATAGCATGATCCGCCAATAGGATCTAATTGTCATATAAAGAAGATTTGAGCCAACAATAGCCAGTAGCAGAGTGTACATCTTTTCATGATCATATGGAACGTTTTCTAAGATAGACCATGTCCATAAAACAAACCTTGCAATATTTAGTAAAATTGAAATTGTACAGATTATGTTCTCTGACTGTTGGGAGCCATTCGGAGCCCACTATTCGAGAAAACTCCTGGTGAGGTTAAAGCAAGTTTGCACAGTCTCTTGCTAAGCAGATGATGACCAGTATCCACCCCCACTCAATTATTTCTGCTTGAGCACTGACCCCTAAAGTACCTTGTTGATCAATATCTGGAGTGACTTGTCCCCTTATTCTGGCCCTGGTATGATGATTGCACCTCGTAAAGGAACATATTGTAGGAACTTCTTTCGATTATGAGAACAGACATCGTGTCTCCAGCAGGTCCTGTTTCCCTCCATACTTTCCCTTGAGCTATGAACAGGCTAATGACTCTTACTCAAAAGAATGACCTTAATGTGTACAATTTTGTTTCTACAGTGGCGTTAGTCCAACAGGCTCATACAGCTCAACATGTAAATCAACTAGCCAAAAATATCTCTCATGCCCTAGCTATTCAAGAAATCATAAAACTAGACACAAAGGTAAATACACTGGAGGAGGCTATTCTATGTATTGGAAATGAGCTAAACTCTTTAAAGGTATGGTTGGCTCTCCCGTGCCATAAAGAATATAACTGGAAAATCTAGTCTTACCCAGAGACAAAGAGCCTAACTTAGAGAAGGAACAGGTAAGGGCAGAACATAAGTTACTACATATACCTTTGCTAACTGATGAAGTATAGCAGCCTCTTCCCTAAGGCCTACATTCCACAAATACCTTCCCTTCCCCTGGCAGCTGTGATGAGGATGGATAAGAGTATCTACAAATCTATGACTTAATCTTAGTGTTATTAAAATGTGAACACCTGTTATCTTCTTAGTTACTCAACCTCACTATAATTGGGGTAGTTCTGCAAGAATACTTCTGTAAAATCTGTTTTTGTACATTTCCCAAAAACACCTTATCACAAAGAACTATCCATTGTAAAAATTCCATTTTCTGATGCCATGTTAATGTTTGACCTATAAATAAAGACACCAAAACTGACAGGACGGAGATGCCTGCCTGGTGATCAGAAAGAATTTCAAGGCTCTCTCTCTCTCTCGCTGACACCATCTATCCTTCAGGGACCCCCTGGACATCCTGGAGCTGGCCTCCAGAATCTGACCACAAAAGAATTAAAATATAAATCAACAATAGAGAGATAAGAAAACCTCCAAATACCTGAGGTATTTGCAAATACTTTTTTCAAAATATTTTTTATGTATTTATTTTATATTTGACAGAGACAGAGTGAGAGTAGGGGAGGGGCAGAGAGAGAGGGACCCATCTGAAGCAGGGTCCAAGCTCTGAGTTGTCAGCACAGAACCTGATGCGGGGCTTGAACTCCCGGACCTTGAGATCATGACCTGAGCTGAAGTGAGATCCTTAACTGACTGAGCCACCCAGGTGCACCTAAACAACACAATTTTAATGATTCATAGGTGAAACAGGCAGTCTCAAAAGAAAGTAAAACAAGCACATAGGACCAAATGAAATGCAAGATATAAAAATGTCCAGAATGTGACTAAAATGTGATGAGAAGAAAATGTTTAATGCTAATAACTTATATTAGAAAAGTTTTTCTTTTCTCAAATCAGCACATTCCTACCTTAAGAAAGTAGAAAAAATAAGAGGAAGATAATACCAAATTAGGCAAAAAACAAAGAAATGATAACTAATTGAATATGAGAGTAGGAAAACAATGGGTAAAACAGTCAAAAAAGTGGTTCTTGGGGGGGGGCTAATAAAATTGATAAATCTGTATCTTCATTTCAGCTGCCATAACAGAATAGCACAGAGTCAGTGACTTTTAAATAAAAATAAATGTATTTCTCATGGTTCTGGAGTCTAGATGCTCAAGATCAGAGTACCCCAAGTTCAGGAGGCCCGTCTTCTCAGTCACAGACTTGTATTCTCATATGGCTGAGGCCTATAGGGTATGTCAGACCTCTTTTACAAGGGCACTGATCACATTTATGAAGTATTTGTCCCCCCATGTCCTAATTACCTCCCCAAATCCTCACCTCTTAATATCAACTACCTGAAGAATTAGGTTTCAACAAGGGAATTGAGGGGTAGGGAGCAAGCATCAAACTAAGTAACTTCTAAGCCTGTCAAAAATAAAGCAAGGTACAAATCATTGATATCCAATATGAAAAGAAGATTAGCACTAGGAATCATGAAACGATTACAAAATAGAATGAAGGAATACTACAACTTTGTGCTCATAAATTCAACAACTTGAAGAAATAGACCAATTCCTTAATAAACAGGCAACTCAATCAAAATGAAATTGTCAACTTGAATAGTCTATAATCATTACAGAAACTTAATTTCTATTTTAAAATATTTTCCCCAAATATCCCCAGGCCCAGATTGTTTCACTGGTGAATTCTATCAAATGCTTAAGAGAATTGGCACCAACTTTACACGTCTTCCAGAAAATAGATGAGAGGACACTTCCATCACTTGTTTTGGGTCCAGTTTTGTCCTGATTCATAAACCAGACAAAGATAACACCAAAGGAATACTCATTATCTTTCATGAGTTTAGTCATGTAAGTCAACATAATATTATCAAATTCAATCTAATAATAAATAAAATGATTATATGTCAAGACCAGTGGCATATACAGAAGACTGATTGAAGCTTGGAAAATAAATGACGGTAACCCATCTTACCAACAGGTTAAAGAAGAAAAACGCCAATGATCTACGATTGCTCTGAAGAAAAGAAAATACTTACACACAAATCTAACAAGACATATAGGAACTGCATGCTGTAAACTATGACACTCTGATAAAAGATATCAACGAGGTCCTGATAAGAGGAGAAACAAACTGTGTATATTTTGGGAGACTCAACAGAGTAAATATGTCAATTCACAACAAATTGACTAATAGGTTTAATCAAATTCCTATCAAAATCCCAGCAAGGTTTTCTGTAGACATATAGGCTTATTCTAAAATTTATAAGAAATGTATAAGCCCAAGAAAACCTAAAGCAATCTTGAAAAAGAAAAATAAAGTAGGAGAAATAACTTGATCTGGTATTACGTCTTACTAGATGGCTACAGTAATCAAGACAGTATGGCAGATGGAAGGATAGATATATAGATGCATAGATTAATATAACAGAATAGGGAACACACAAATAGACCCACACAAATATGCCCAAATTATTTTTATAAGGGTAGAAACAGCATCTAATGGAGGAGACTAGCCTTCTTAACAAATGATACTGAAGCAATTGGACATCTAGAGGCAACAAAAGAAGAGAAAGAAAGAAAGGAAGAAAAAGGAAGGAAGGAAGGAAGGAAGGAAGGAAGGAAGGAAGGAAGGAAGGAAGGAAGGAAGGAAGGAAGGAAAGACAGAAAAGAGATAAGGAAACTTTTGAAGGTTATGGGTATGTTTCTTGCCTAAATGAAGGCCTGTGTCTTGTTTTCTGAGGGGGAAGAACCTAATCTTCATAGGACCATTCATAAAGAAATTAAAACAAAATTTGGATGAAATAGAGTTGGTCAGTTTTTCTTTTATGGGTTTAACCTGAACCACGGTGAAAGGGTTAATTGGATTTTATAATAGTATTTACAGAGTCTCTGCTACCAGACATGGTGTTGGATCTAGGGATATATTGATGAAAAGATACAGAGATACTGTTCCTCCTTCATAGAAGTTTGAGACTAAGTATCAGAGGTTTATATTACTCAGGATTACAGAAATGTGTAAAATTATAACTGTGGTAAGTTCTACAAACAAAAAATATATGGTACATTGAGATTTGCTAACAGAGGAAAATCTAAATTCTTCCATGATTGAGTGTCAGAGGACTTTCTTGAGGATGGACCCTTTGAACTGAATTCAGAAAGATGAGCAGGGTCCAATGAGAAGATAGAAACAAGCCATTGAGCAGGAGAAGTTAGTATAAAGAACTTAACTATAAGAGGGAATTGGAGTAATGAGAAATTGTCTGGTAAGAAGTGAAAAGAACTCCAAGCTTTAAAATTTATTTTTGAAAGAGAGAGAGAGAGAGCTCAAGTGAGGGAGGAGCAGAGGGAGGAGCACACCGGATTCAAAGCAGGCTCTGCACTGACAGCAGTGAGCCCCACATAGGGCTTGAGCCCATGAGCTGCAAGATCACAACCTGAGCCGAAGTCGGATGCTCAGCCAACTGAGCCTCCCTGATGCCCCGGAAGTAAGAACTCTAAAACAAAGAAATGTCAAGGGCAATGGCTATCAGCTCTGCTTAAGACAGGGTATACAAGTAAATACCTCATCTCTCCACCAGCACTGGAAGCCATAATTTGCAAGAGAGGGTATATAGCTCAGTGATAGAGAAGTAGCTGAGGAGCCACACTGGTGGAACTTGCCAGAAATATGCCCTCTACTGTGCCAAGTGCATGTTCATGGAGAGTGTCTCACTGGAGCCACTTATCTACAAAACCACCCGTAGGGGCTACCAGGTGAGACTCTTGGCCCTGGCCTGATGATCTCAAGGTACCTGGAGGAACCTTGAGCAGAAGAAGTTGCAGTACCAGGCACTGAAGAAAGCCCCTGCTCTGCCAGAGCCAGACACTGGGGACGCACTGGAGCCTGCCAAGAGGAATACCTCAGACCAGGAAGAAAAGCTCTTTCTTTCTGCAAAATCTGTTCTCCATTCTCTACTGATAAAGCTAACAGCATGCCAGCTGGCTAAGGAAAGAAATGTTTAGTGGGCCAGCTTTATTCCCAGAGTACTTTGGACCCGAGAGACAGTCAATTGAAAACCGTTCAGGGAATTGATTTTGCATAGGCTCTGGGCAAGTAAACAAGACACATTTGAAGAAATAATTCACGGTTTAGTACATGTGATTTAGCTCTTCAATTCAAATCTGAACCAAAATCAACTTTCCATTCTTTGTAAAGAGAGTTAGCATAAAGTGTAGGTGTGTCACATGTATTGTGAAGAATATTTACAATAACCGTGAGTTTGGTGTAAGTATTTCCCTGTAGTTCATGCAATGCGATCTCAATGTAGGTGGCAGTAAAGGCCTCCAAAGCACCGTCAGCATGTCACAGAACCAGAAATGTCATTGCAGTAGTCAAAGTTTGAGGAATACTCTCATAGACCTACAACTCTGATTCAAAGGGACTTTGAAGTGACCACCTTTGGCAAAGCATTAGATTCTTTCCTTTTGTTTATGCTCCAGAAAACGAATTTGAGAATTCTCTTCAACATACAAGGGAGGATTGAGCCTAAAGTATTGGCTTACAGTAGCTTTAGTTAAGTCAAAGATGTAGTCATTGTAGTGTTATGTGACATTGTAAAGCATAATCACTGGAGTGTTAGGTGGCATTTTGATTTTCAGAAGATGGCATCTGCCAGTTCCTGGGTCTGTGAAGACTATAATTAATATTCAAAACCATCATCAGTTTGCTGGTTTATCCTTAATGATTCTTTTTTTATATTAGCAAGAGGATAATGAATCTTAAGAATTCTAAACAAATTTTTTCCTGAGATATCTTTTCACATATAAGCTCTGATAGTGATAGAGAAATTTAGTTAAAATTAAGGATGCACATTCATACAAATCATGAATCTTTTTAAACACTGTATTCAGTAAAGCTCTTCCTAATCATAGAATTTTTTTTCTTAAAGTTTGTTATTTTCTGGTTTTCAAATGACCTAGGAGAAGATGTCAAAAGACCAAAGCAAACATCGTTTTCCATAAATTTCTGGCTCACAGAGTTTGGGGCAGCATCCAGAACCACTTTCAATAGATTTTATGTAATAGACTTTCCACCTCTATAGATGCTAAGCTTTGTATGTTGGTTCTTTTAGGGAGATTTTACAAAAAGAGAGAAGGGAGATTTTTTTTCTGTATCTCAGTAACACCTTTTAATGCCAAGCTGCTAGAACAGCAGCTTATGATATCCATTTAATTGACTTAAATTTGCTCTTTTCTTTCCTTGTTTTAATGAAAAGTAACCCCATAATTGAGAGAAAATAGGGAACTATTTTTAGAGGTGAAAAAAGACTTCCTCCTAAAAATCCAGTTATATCTATATATCTAGATTATGTATTAAATATTTGTTCTCTTTTTTTTCTAGAGAGAAAGAGAGGGTGCAAATGAGCAAGGAGCAGGGAGAGAGAGAGAGAATACCTCCAGAGGCAGAAAGACAGAGAGAGAGAGAGAGAGAGAGAGAGAGGAGAGAAGTGGGGTTCATCTGAAGCAGTGCTCAAACTCACTCAAAGTGGGGCTTGAGCTCACGGACACAGGACTCGAACTCAAGAACCGTGAGATCATGCCCTGAGCCAAGTCAGATGCTTAATCAACTAAGTCATCCAGGAGCCCTGTTTTGTGTTTGTTTGTTTGTTTTGTTTTGTTTTTGTTAAATTTAAAGAGATTATTTTAAGTAACTGGGTTTTGTTAAATTTAAGATAAATTATTATATGAATATTTCAATTTGCTTCTTTGACTTGTCAAATGACTCAATGTTTTGTTTTGTTTTTTTTTTTACAAATAGTTTATTGTCAAATTAGTTTCTACATAACACTCAGTGCTCTTCCCCAAAGTGCCCTCCTCCNCCCCCACATCCATCAGTCCTCAGTTTTTGTCAGCATTCAAGAGTCTCTCATGGTTTGCCTCTCTCCCTTTCCCCCACCATTTCCTCCCTTCTTCTCCCCCTTGTTCCTCCGTCAAGTTCCTCCAATGTTTTATGAAGATGTTCCATGAAGAAAATCTATATACCAGAAATTACTTATGAGCAGCCTTTCCATATCAGTGCATCTTATGCAACATGGTGTGTAACTAATGTCATTAATTCACTCATTAAAATATATATGCAGCACATGCTGACTTTGCCAGATGCTAGAAACATAATGGAAACCCAAAAACACAACATTATGAAGCTTCTAGTCCAATGGATTTTTTTTTCCAATGGATTATTTTTATTATTTAGTTTTAAATGGAAATGTGGAGAAGAGAAATGCAAGATAACTGATATTTGAAAAGAATCCTTAAATAGGGTACAATTGTGGCTTAGGTTTCTGGCTAAATGACATGATTGAAACCTGAGAGGCAAGAATAATGTAGAATCTTATTTGTTTATGAAATAGAGGAGAGGTAGTAAGTGCAAAGTCAGAGAATAAAATATTTTGACGAGACAGGCAGATGGGCCTAAATTTATATGAGGAAGTTTAAAATCTTGACAGTTTATGGACAGTAACTTCAATACCAGGCAACCATGAGTTATGTTAATAACGTGAGTCATAGTAAGTCATTCTTCCAAGAAAAGTCCTCTTCATCTTGGTTACACTGCTAGGCTTATAGAATGAGCAATGTAATAGGAACATAGAACAAGGTAAACAATAGCACTTTGTCGTTTGGTTGAGTCTAAGTTTGTTCAGTGTTAAGCACCAGACTTTAAGAGAGAGATTAAGAAACCAGAAGACCTTCAATGGTGAGGGAGGCCACGTTTGTGAAGGGAATCAGCAGCATGACAGATGAAACCTCCCTGAAGGAATTGCAGGTATTGAATCTGTAGAAGACTCAAGGGAAATTTGAGAGTTCCTCTTAAATAAACCAAGAGCTCTCCTGTGCAAGAGGCATTTGATTTGTTCCTTACGGGCCCAATGTTTCAAATTAGAATGAAAAAGTGGAAATTATAGGGAGCATAATTTCAGCTAAAAGTAAGAGGAATTTTATACCACTTACAGCTGTCCAAAGATACCTCAGGCTTCCTCTGGAGAAGGAGGACCTCAGGCTGTAGTATTTTCTGCATTACTGAAAGGGTTCAGGCACACATCTTGTAAGTCATTAGATGTGGGATTCAACATCAAACACACATTGGACTAGATGCCCCTAAAGATCTCCTATCCCTTTCCACTCTATGTGGAAAGTACAAAGTACATGTCTATTCTTCTGGCAGTTGAGCAAATGCAATCATACATTTAGCTACATTTCTCCAACAGTGAAGTCTGAATTTTTTTCTCTGTACACACTTAATTTTTAACATTAGTATCTTTTTATTTGCCAAAGTCCCCTAAGAAAAAACTTCTGTATCTATCTATCTACTATCTATCTAGCTAGCTAGTTATCCATCCATATCTCTATCTCTGTCTCTCTCTTTATCTCTTCCTTTTAAAAGGTAACCACAATTTATCTCATGAAAAATCAGTGGATTTTAAATATGGCTAGATGCCAAGGATTCTGTTTTTCGTAGTTAGCAAAAGGAAAGTATCAAAATAATTTCACTAATGCCAAAATCTTGTATCCCCAGTCATAGAATTAAGGGAGTTTTCTTTGGTTGTTTGAAATCCAAATTTGGGTGCCCGGGCTCGCACAGTGACAGAAGACTTGTGTTGGGTCCTAGTTGAGCCATGGGGAATGTCATCATTGCTGCCTCTTCTGTTGCCACTGTTGTGTGGGTTCCTCTTGCATTTTTAGCCAATGTACCCCAAAGGCATCAGAGATGGGCCTTACTACCAACAGCGTTCTGCCACCCCCAGATGTGCCTCTAAGAACCCTGGCCACTTTTCTCTAGGGGGTGGTATAGTTTGCATCTTCTTTTCATAGCATCCATCCAGCATGTAGGCAGCGTAGGTCTTCACCACTCCTAGCAAACTCACCTGTCTGCCAGACTACCGGTCCCAAGGACACCCTACCCCCACTCTTGGCATCAGACTTCTATTAGCTTCAATCCTTTCTAGCTATGGATTCAGCCAGCTTATTAGTCATCAGTGAGCCAGAAAAATTAATTGATCTCTCTTAACTCTATGGAGGTAGACATGGGGGTCAAGGGTTAATGCTTATCTACTGGTTTTTAGAAAAATATTGTTGAATATCACCCTTTCCTTGTATTGACAAAGGTTCTTTCTTTAACCAAACTCTAGTCAAGCACCACTGAGGACTCTTCTGAACTAGGCCTCAGCCTTGGCCATCAAAGGTTTGAATAAACACTAACATAAACTGGAGGCTATAACCCTGGGACGATTCTTATCTCCCTCACAGTGCTTGCCTGAGAAAACTGAAGCCTGCCAAAATCATTTACTATTTGTTCCAGCAAACACCTGAAGATAGAGCCCTCCTCTACCAGATTCTGGGATGGTAGAAACCTAACTTTGTTAAGAGCCATTTAGCAGACCGAGATGAGTTTTGCATGGCCCAACCTTCCTTTCTGACTTTTTGCAATCTTTCACTTTTCTGACTCTGCTCAAATCTCATACATTCCCCCTTTCTATTCCTTCATGTTCCCTTTAAAATAATTATTCGCCTCTTTTTAAACTAAAATTGAGATCAATTCACATTGGATCCCCTTCCTTATTACAACAGTGTATATTTCTGACTAAAATCGTTTCTTACTACTTTAACTAGTGTCTGGCTTTGTTTATTATTTGACAGTGTGTGAGGAAGGGACATAATGGCAATTTAATTTTCTTAACTCATCCTGTTAAAAAACCAATCTCATTTATAAGTCGTAGAGCATCAATATTTCAAAACATTCTTCCCTGAAGAGCATGGCCCAAATCAGAGGTAATCATTGGTAGAGTGCAAAGTTTCCTGTAGGAAATTGAAAAGAATGAGTCTCTTTTCCTTTCCATTCTCATCTGCTTTCTTCTCCCTTGCCTTCTTCTCTTCCTTTTCTTTATTAGATTATTTTTAAGGTGTTTAGGCTTTTGCTCTAGTAGGCAGATACAGTACATAGAGGCTGCTTTGGATCTGAGATGAAATGCAGATTTGAACCTGTCTTACAAACTAGGTCCTGTGTTATCCTATGTGTTAATGTTTATATTTTGCAATGCCTTAATCTTCAGTACACTTTTTACATACTATTTTATTTTTATAGTAACTTTACTACAAGATTTAAAGGGAAGAATTCTTCATCCAGAGTGCTAAAAAGTGATCAATGATATTCCTCCCACTGATTGCAATGATTTCTGTAAATGCATGTTAAAAATATGAATCCATGTCCTCTAGTTCAAGCTCCTTAAATATTTTAATTGGTTAATAAATGTAATGCATGTAACATAAAAGGAACAAAAAGGTGCTTCTTTATAAACACAGATTAGAATCAGTAATGCTGAAAGAGAAAAACTTTTAGAGCACAAGGTACAAATGTAACAAAAGAGATTCTGCTTCAATGATTTTTAAAATCTAAATTAGTAAATGGATATTATATGTTTATATGCAAACATATAATATGTTGTAAGACATAAAATCATTTCTATTACTGATCTTTAATTTATGTACTGCCCAATATATTTATTTTAAAGACAGAATATCATTATACTTCAAAACACAGCTCCTATACAACCGAAGTCAAACATCATAGTAAGATGTTGGCTAGAAAACATGGTATTTCATTTGCAATGCATAGTGAATGGTTAACATCCTTAGTCATAAATGATCTCTTAGAAATCAGTAACAAAGACACTGATATTGCCAGGGAAATGACAAAAAAAATCACAGATGAAAATACAATAACAAATGACATGAAACATAATTTTAGGAAATGGAAGTCTTTCTCAGGAAAAGAAGTAGTTGGTGACGTGCACAAAAATGACTTCCAGTGACCAAAAAATGGATGATGGCAGCCCAAGTAAGATCATCCTGCCTTATTTGGTCATTTTAGCCAAGTCATTGTTTTGTTTGAATTCTGAACCCTGTGGACAAATCATTTGCTGCTAAAGTCAGGAAAAACTAAAAAGACTATGTAAACTGAGGCAACTATACTCTTTTTTGTTCTTGCTCTTTTTCTGGTAAGATCTGTGGCACTGAAGAAACACCTTGTGGTATTTTGCATCCCAAAGTGTATGACAATTAAGACATTTAAAAAATTGGGGCGCCTGGGTGGCTTAGTCGGTTGAGCGTCCGACTTTCGCTTGGGTCGTGGTCTCGCGGTTCGTGGGTTCGGGCCCGCGTCGGGCTCTGTGCTGGCTGCCAGCCCAGAGCCTGGAGCCTGTTTCGGAGTCTGTTTCTCCCTCTCTCTCTGGCCCTCCCCTGCTCACGCTGTCTCTATCTAGAGATGGATAAAGATATTAAAAAAAAAAAATCAAGCCTAATAGGTGTTTGATTATATGAATGTGAATCTCATGTTTGATTTCTCCTTTTCATTGTCTCTCTCATTTAACTTACTTGTAGGTCCTATTGATATAATCTTTATATATTTCTTCTCTCCTCTTCATTTCCATTTCCACTATTCCTGTTCAGGCCTCAGTAACTAAGGTAGCAATAGAAGAAATGCTGTTCTCTTTGTCTCCATGGCTCCACTGTTTCTACAATGGTTTTTGTACTTCACTGTCATATAATGCTTCCTGAAACAGAGATCTCTGATGGTCTCTTCATTTTAACAAAAAAAAAACAAAAACAAAAAAAAAAAACAAAAAAAAACTTTAGACTCCCCTTTTCTCAAGGCCAAGAGCAAAATTATTTAAATTCACCAGCATTTAAGGTTTTTGTTGCCAGGATCACAAAATACTTCTGTTGTGTCATTCCCTTAAAATTATGTTTCCTTACTTTTAGTACTGCCTGAACTGAGCCACTTGTACTTACAATATATTTCATGTTTCCCCAACCCTTTATTCTTTATTCTATTATCCTTACCTGAAGTGCTTTTCTACTTTATTCTCAAAGATGTAAATTGTTTCCATTCTTCATCATTATGCCCCACAAAAAATGTTGGCACATTATAAGCAGTCAATAAAAACATTTTTCATAAATGAATAAATTTCTTAATTAAATTTAAAAAAACACAAAGGGGCGCCAGGGTGGCTCAATTGGACAAGCATCCAACTCTTGGTTTTGGCTTAGGTAATGATCTCAATGAGATAAGATTGAGCCCAATTTGGGGCTCTAGCCTGAATGTGGAATCTGCTTAAGATTCTTTCTCTCCCTCTGCCTCTCCCCTTCTTGTGATTTCTCTCTTTCTCAGGAAAAAAAATACAAAAAAGAAAAATGCAATAATATTTTAAAAATTCACCAAATATTTACTCACCTATCAAATATCTATTGAACCTACTATGAATTGGAGCTGTGTTGAGTTTAAGGATAAAAAGATAATCAAACATGATCCCTATTATTAGGGATCTCACAGAGTACAAAGGGATTTGAAAATTCACAAAATATCATATATATTAGTATCTTAATAGAAACATTCATTAAATAAAAAGCACCTTCAATGCTATTTAACAGTATGAATTTTTCATTTTTTGCAGGCTTTCTAGGATAAGATATAATACGATGTCATCTTATATAATTTAGTAAAATTTTACCTTATAACTGTTTTATGAGAATCAAGGCCCCTTTAAAAATTTAATGTGTAATTTTTGAGAGAAAGAGAAAGAAGGGGAGGGCCAGAGAGAGAGAGTGAGAAACAGAATCCAAAGCAGGCTCCAGGCTCTAAGCTGTCAGCACAGAGCCCAAAGTGGGGCTGAACTCCTGAACCACAAGATTGTGACCTGAGCCGAAGCTGGGTGCTTAACCAACTAAGCCAGGCAGGCACCCCTCAAGGCCCTTTTTAATAGGGTCTTTCTATGTTGATTTACTTATAATTTATATCAACTTTTACCGAAGGATTCCAACAGAAATTGGTTGCAAGGGAGTTTTAAACAAATACTTGAGTGAATCACATGCTAGTTTAAAATGATGTGTAGCTTTCACAGCTGAGTTATGTGTAATATTAGTAACATGATCATTGTTGCAATGTAATGGTTTAAATTCTGCACTATATATAGATATATGAGATGTGTCTGTCACCAGAATTGAAACACTCCCAAAATTATGTCTTAAAATATACAGGGGTAAACTGGTCATCAATATTACTTGGGGGTCAAAATTATTTTGAAAGGATAAAAAATAAGTTTCGAAATCTGAAATCAGGTGATGTATTAAATTAATGTAAATTAACGTTTTGTTCATAACATTCATTATTTGAGTTGCTATGTCCAAAGTAGTAGTGATCAGGATTTTTTAGGTTCATTATGACTGGGCTCTGTATCTTTACAAAAAGAAGGTAAAAACAGCAACTACTGATTTATACGATTATATCTATCTCATTTATTAGTTGAAATCATTATATTGATCTACCAGATTTATCACTGCATGTTAAAAGGATTGAATCTCTATTAATATTATTGATATTTTGTACATAGAATTATGATTTTCCTGCAAAAGAGAAACACAAATATTAATAATAAGAGTCCAATTTGCTTATTGTGTAGATCAGTAACAAGTTATTCTCTTCTTACAAACTCTTATTTTCTACATGCCTTCCCTTGCAGGCTGTGAGTATATCGGATTGAGTTTTTCCTAGCATGACATAAAATATGAGACTGCAATTTGGGCAATGGGTCAGAAGTCATAGAGTATTAATTATTCTAGATATTATGAAGTTAAAGAAATCTAGGAAAAGCATGCTTGTTTAGCTCAATGTACCAGGGGTAGCTACACTGTAATTTAGGATAAAAGATATAAAATAGTAAACTGTGAACTTTTTAACTAACCTTTATTTCTGAAGTATAAATCTCTTCCAGGGAATTTATCAGAAGAGTTGACCTGAAGCTACAAGAGTTAAGTGTTTTTATGTTCATTTAGAAAATATCGCTTTAATTCTTACTAAAATCACTGAGTCTCATAACCACTTTTTTTTTAACTTTATTTATTTTTGAGAGAGAGAGAGAGAGAGAGAGGCAGCGTGAGCAAGGGAGGGTCAGAGGGAGAGGGAGACACAGAATCCGAAGCAGGCTCCAGGCTCTGAGCTGGCTGTCAGCACAGAGCCTGACACAAGGCTCAAACCCATGAACCGTGAGATCATGACCTGAGCTGAAGTCGGACGCTTAACCGACTGAGCCACCCAGGTGCCCCTCTCATAACCACTTTTGACATAAAGTATTCCCAAAGTGATGCTGTAAAGAATAAATATATATGTGTATATGCATATTTATATACACGTGTGTGTGTGTGTGTGTGTGTGTGTGTCTTATGGTTCATTATCTTTCGAAATGTTGGGAAACTATCCTTTATATAGAATTTGAACCTAATTTAACCAATGTGAACATGTTCCTATCAATTAGAACAGTGTCAGTATCTAGAATGTATTCACATTCTTATGTTTTTTCATAGGTATTTTCCACATATTAATATATATACAAATATACGCATATATACATTGCCTCATGTGTGTGTATGTGTGTGTGTGTGTGTGTATCAAGTTAATGGCAATTCAATGGTTTGGTATACGATTCCATTTAAAAAATACTCTTTTAGGGCGCTGGGGTGGCTCAGTTCAGCACCTGACTCTTCGTTTCAGCTCAGGTCATGATCTCATTGTTTGTGGGATTGAGCCCCATGTCCGGCTCCATGCTGACAGAATGGAACTTGCTTGGGATTCTCTCTCTCTCTCTCTCTCTCTCCCTTCTTACTCTCTGTCTCTCAAAATAAATAAAATAAACTTTAAGAAAAGCATATATATATATATGCTCTTTTAATTCATTAATAATCTTCCCTGATTTCAAAATACTTTATCTTTCAGAATACCTATCTCTTTATTCTTTTATCCTATAACTCAAACTAACCTTTATACCTTCTCCAGATACCTATCAGCTATTTAGTTGTTATAGTTATTTATTTTCAAGTGGTATAGTTTTTTTCAATATTAACTTCTAAAGCTCAAGATACCACAATGACCCATTTCCATTACCTGTTGTGTGAAATGGTATTTGTGTCATATTCTATTTGATTTCTTTTTTTTTCTATTTGATTTCTTTGTAAGAAGTAATTTCCTTGAAAATTAGTCAATATGATTACCATATTATTTTATAATAATTTATGTTAGTCAAATTTACCATTTATAAAAGTAACATAATCTTCACCACATATAAATTTTTATGTTGCCTATAGCTGAAGTACAATCTCAAGATATCAAATGAAAGAAGGTCCTCATATTGACTTAATTATATGAAATTTTAATCATTGTCTCTTATTCCATGTAAAAGTGAGAAATTATAATCTAGATATATATATGCATACATACATACACACGCACACGTGTGTGTTTATGATGTTCCTTCCACAAAGAAATTGACATCTTACCCTCCAGAAAGAGTTTTTGCAGATGTGGTTAAAGTTATGAACCTTGAAATGGAGATATTATTCTGGATCGTGTATGTAGGCCCAATGTATGTGCATGAGACCTTAAAAGTAGAAAGGAAAGAAGCAAATATCAGAGAGATACATCAGAAGAACAGACTGGCTGGACCTGCCTTGTTGGCATTGAAGATTGGGTAAGTGGGCCTAGAACCCAGCCTTAAGCTGAAGAATGTTGGTGATCTCTGAAAGACACCAGGGAAACTGGGACCTAAAACCTCGAGGAACTGAATTTTGTCAACAACCTAAATAAATGAAGACTCATATTCTTTACTGGAGACTGCAGAAGGGAATGCAATCTGCCTGTACATTGATACTTATCCTGTAAGATCAGCGTCAGACTTTGATCTATAGAACTATAAGATAATATATTCATGTTAAGTTTGTGGTCGTAGAAAACGAAGACAGAATTAAAGATTTGCATTTAAAGAGCGATTTATGGCATAGCTTGTCATTTATTTATTTATTTATTCATTCATTCATTCATTCATTCATTATGAGAATGGGGGAGGGGCACATGTACAAGCCAGGGTAGGACAGAGAGAGAAAGAATCTCAAGCAGATTCTGAGGTTCAGCTTGAGCCCAACGCAGGACTTGACCTCTTGAACTGTGAGATCATGACCTGAGTCAAAATCAAGAGTCCAACACTCAACTGATTGAGCCTCCCAGGCACCCCTAAAATATGTATTTTGTAAAGAAAGGAATGAATCACAAATAGACAATGTCTCTTGTCAATATTTATAAAGAATTTTTAAATAATCAAAGCGGTTTTCAAGTATTTAAAAATGTTTTGAGAAGACAAGGAAGTCTTCATTTGAAGATATTGAACATTAAATGGAACAAACTACTGAGATGGTAGTGGTAGTAAGGAGATCCTTTATCAGTGTAAATCTAATTGTAGTCTTCTAATGAGTGGATATAAATGTGAAAGAGATAAGAAACTGAGGAGGAAGGAAGTAGTACAAATAAAAAATAAATTAAGTTATATGACCACTGATGAAAAACGAATGCTTGGCCATGTCATGAGAGCAGAATGGATGGAAGAAAGTAGAAATGAACTATCTTCAAAGAGCATCACTAGAAACTAGAAACCAGAAAGGAAAAAGAGAGGTCATGCTAAGCGGTATATAGAAAATCAGCACTTTTAACATCATAGAAACCTGAATTTTCACTTGGTTTAAGATGGAAGGCTCCATAAAGTCTAAGAATATAAAGTTCACACAAAGTAACTTTTTGATCAAGTTTTACTAGGCACCCATTCTGTCAGATGAGTTGTAACTATGTTATTCCTCACAGGCTGTTTCTTATCACATTACAGTCTCTTAACAGGGCATTTATTACGGTGACTTTTTCTCATCTTTACCTGAAAAGAGTCAGGAATATGTGTGTAGGTTGTCAGGTTTCCAAACCTCATCTTTGATGGAATTAGTAAAGGATTAATCTAAGAAATCATCTTGAGTTTCATTTGACCACATCAGTTAAATTAGGTGAATCAAAGTTTTCTTCTGGTACTGAAATCACAACTCCTATCATTAAGATCTATGAACCATAGGGCACCTGGGTGGCCCAGTCAGTTAAGTGTCCAACTTTGGCTCAGATCATGATCTCCCAGTTCGTGAGTTCAAGCCTTTTGTTGGGTTCTGTACTAATAACTCAGAGCCTGGAGCCTGCTTTGGGTTCTGTGTTTCTCTCTCTCTCTCAAAATAAACATTTACAAAATTTTTAAAAATCTGTCAACCACAACTACATAGCATGTTTCCTTTATCTACCTTTTCTCAGACTATAACTATAGGGAATACATGCAGAAGCTAACAAAATAGGTGTTAATATCACTTCAGTGTGTAATTCGGGGAATGATGTGCAAAGACCCCTCCAATAAAATGTTAAATAGAAAGGCTCACTATACAGTTCTAGGCAAATAGGCTGAATGTCCAGGGGAAATTAATATTATTGGTACAGCATCATTGCTGTCTGAAAGATATATAGAAAGTCAATTTTAGGAAATTCTTCTGAAGCAAATGTTTATCCTGTTATTGGTATAAATCTCTATAATTACAGTTGCATGGGATTCTTATTATCATTTGGTCATGTTAAATGGTCATCACTGTGTAATAAACACTTGAAATGGCTACAACAATTGCAATGGCTTGAAAGGAAATCCATACACACAGGATTGCATCTTGCCCAGTAGAAAAAGTTTTGTAATACTTAATTTTGTACAAAGCACAAATCTGGCAGGGAATTAAAAAAAAAAAAAAACTTGAATTATTTAAGCTAATTTTTCAAATAGGGAAAAAATAGCGACTCTACCTCAGGACTTCATCTGTCTCAATGGTGAAACAGTCAGCACCTGGCTTCTGTGTAGGATCATCACTCCTACAGCAAATGCCACAATCTCCATTCCAAAACTCCTTTTCAGCTGTCTCTTTTGCTACCTCAAAATAATAAATCATGCAGTATCATGATCAAAAGAAATCCCCTAGCTTTGTGATAAAGAGTAGAGGAAATACCTCAAGAAACAATCATGGTGGGTTGGTCACTCTCTATTGCACGGTTTCTATGTGACATGAGAGAGAATGAAGGTGTTGGAAAATAGAGAATTAGACATGTTTACTTTCTACTCACCTCTAGGACATGATTGTACCAGCTCTGGTGCTGTGACAGTGGCTCAAGCTCTTCAGTAACTGCTGCTGTATTGCTTTAACTGCAAGATTGCCAGGTCCTTGGATTTGCCCCCAAGTTCGTTTATTATAAATATGTGTGGAGAAATCTCACTTAGTCATCCAAGAATCATTTTAGTTTTGTTTTCCAAATAAAAAGTAGGGACCATAACACCTGCCTTTCTCACTTTGTAGAGTTGTTTTAGAGGCTTAATGAAATGATGTAAGTGGTAAGATGGGTGGGTAGACCTATGCAATTATTCTGAGATGTCCAGAACCATATCCTTCCAGCTTAGATAGAATTAGTCACCTGGCCTTTATTTCTTTTTCTTTTTTTAATGTTTTATTTATTTATAGGAGAGAGAGAGAGAGAGCGAGAGCGAGCGTGAGCAGGGGAGGGTCAGAGAGAGAGGGAGTCACAGACTGAAACAGGCTCCAGGCTCTGAGCTGGCAGTCAGCACACAGCCCGACGCAGGGCTCAAACCCACGGAACCGCGAGATCATGACCTAAGCGAAAGTTGGACGCTTAACCCAGGCGCCCCCACCTGGCCTTCATTTCTAACATTATCTCTTTCTGTATTATACACTGTGTTCACAATAAAGAAGTAAAACCGCCTGATTTATTCAAAGCCCAAGGATCTAATTTATTTGGAGTATCCCCAATTCCTTCTATTACATAAGGAATATGGGAAAAGGTGATTCTTATTGATCACTAAATTGAGGTTTTTCCCTTTTATATCTATGCCTTTTGTCTATATTTAGTCATTAGTCACATTTTCAAACGCACGCCTTCTGAATTCTACAGAATAATGGCTGAGAATTAAATAATACATATAAATGTAGCTACAGATTTATTAAAAGGGACTTTATTTTTAGAACACTTTTAGATTTACAGAAAAAATAAGAAGATACTCTAGAGTTCTCATATACCTTCACTACCCTTCCCTATGGATAGTTTCCCATATTATTACATCTTACTCCAGTATGGTGTATTTGTTTTTTAAGATTTTTTGAATGTTTACTTTTGAGAGAGACAGAGACAGAGCACAAGTAGGGAAGGAGCAGAGAGAGAGGGAGACACAGAATCCAAAGCAGGTTCCAAGCTCTGCACAGAGCCTGACGCAGGGCTCAAACCCAGAAACCATGAGATCATGACCTGAGCCAAAGACAAGACACTTAACTGACTGAGCCACCCAGGTGCCCCTAGTATGGTGTATTTGTTAAAATTAATGAACTGATATTGATGAATAATTATTTACTATACCTTATTTAATAAAGCCCTCAGTTTATTCAGATTTACTTAGTTTTTACATCATTTCTTGTTTGTCCTTTTGGATTTTTTTTGTTTGTTTGTTTGTTTTTGGTTTTGGTTTTCTTTCTATTCCAAGGTTTGTTCCAGGATATCATAGTACATTTACTTGTCTGGCTTTCTGGATGAGACAGTTTTTCTTTTCTCATTAAACTTTTCTTTTAATGGGTCTCAAAAAACTGTGACAGATTTTTGGTCAAGTTGTTTCCATTAAAAAGTACTGATTTTAAAAACTAATAACTGGGTCGCCTGGGTGGCTTAGTCGGTTAAGCGTCCGACTTTCGCTTAGGTCATGATCTCGCGGTTCGTGGGTTCGAGCCCCGCGTCGGGCTCTGTGCTGATTGCCAGCTCAGAGCCTGGAGCCTGTTTCAGTCTGTGACTCCCTCTCTCTCTGACCCTCCCCTGCTCACGCTGTCTCTCTCTCTCTCTCCTAGAAATAAATAAAACATTAAAAAAAATTTTTTTTAAACTAATAACTTAAAACTGCCACACACAAAAACAAATGGTCCACAAAACATTCTCCTCTCCTTCTGAAGATTTTACGATGCATTGTTATCATTAACTAGTCTTTTACTATTAAATTTAAATGGTCAATTGACACAAACAGTTCTGAGACCGATCTTCCACCACTGATTAAGACTGGGGTGGCAGGCATTGGGGATAATATTCATTCAGCCTTCTGAGCTTTCTGGGCAGACTTGGTGACCTTGCCAGCTCCAGCTGCCTTCTTGTCCTCTGCTTTGATGACACCCACAGCAACCGTCTGTGGGTGAGACAGTTTTTCAATCTTGTTCCTGATGACCTTGAGACTTTGGAACACTACTGGTTAAATACACTATAGGACGTTGCTCATTGGGATTTGTCTAATGTTCTTCCATGGATTAGACTGATATGGGTATAGGGAGGAAGATTACAGAACTAAAATGACATTTTCATTAATATCAACAAAATTTAGGACTGTTAATGTTGACCTGGGTCATCACTGAAGTAGAAGTTTTAGGTTTTTCTACTAGGAAGTTACTCTTACCTCCTCCTTTTCGTACTATAATCTTCAGATGGAAGTCACAACGCACATGCTACACTTAAGAGGGACAGTTATACTTCCTTTCCTTGTTGGCTGAGTGTATTCTGTGGAATTCTATTGATGATAGATTTATTTTTTTCCTCTTCTCTCCCATTCATTTATTTATTCAGTCATTTATTCATATCAGTATAAATGGATGCTATTTTATATTTTAGGTTATGATCCAGTACTACTTTTTTTTTTATTGCTCAAATTGTTTCAGTTTTGGCTGCTGGGAATTCAGTTGTTTCTGATCACACCTCTCCCAAACACATCAATGTGGAATTTTTAAAAGTATTTCTTTACTTTAGACAGAACAAGGTGCTTCAGGTTCAATTTGTAAACTTCCTGCCTTAGTCTTAGTATCTACCATTTCTCTGAGGAGTGCTGGTTGCTTTTACCAGATAATGGTATCAAAAACTATGATCTGGACCCTAGATATTTTCAGTGGTATCAGGGTGCCATTCCTTTCAGATGTTTGCAGCTAACAGAGAAAAGAAATATATGTGTGCATACCAAACCTTGTATGTTCACATATCCAGAAATGTTTCTATGTGTAAATATAGAAACAAAAAAATTAGTATCTATATTAAACTAAACATGAGTTCTCATTTATGTCTACAACTCTATTCCATTACTCACAGATCATTCCAGGCTCTTCCCGAAGCTTTTTTGCAAAATCTCACTCCAACTGTGAAAACCCTGGCTCCCACCATCTGTTATTCACTATCTTAATTGTTTAATTCCTGTATACATGTATAGCTGCCTTCGAATTGTAAGCCTTCCTTATCTGGGGAAGCTGTGGAATGCTTATTTGCAGTTAATTTTGCCTTCAGTCTTACAGACTCTACTCATTTACAAAGCTACTTTGGTCAGCAACTTTTCCTCCACCTTCTTTTGTGAGATTATTGCATATATTTGTAATCAAGCTAGATTGTCTTGTCATAGTCTAGGATTTCTCCAGATCATAAATGATTTTTAATTTGTGGACATTAAGGCTCACTATGCTGTAAAATTCTGTGAATTCCAAAAATACATAGCGCCTATATCCATCATTGCGGCATCTTACAGAGCAGTTTTAGCACCTTAAAATATCCTGCATGTCACCTACTCAACCCTACCCTTCCCACTGAACCTGGGGAAATCCCTGATCCTTTCACTCTGTCTATAATTTTTTTCCTGAATGTCATATAACTACATTACTACAATATATATAGCATTTTCAGGTTGACATCTTTCATTAGCAATATGTATTTAAGGTTCCACCATGTCTTTTCATAAAGTGATTGACTATTTCTTTTTGTGGCTGAAAACATACTTTGTATATATGTCCAGTTTATCCATTCACCTGCATAAGATCATATTGGTTGGTCCAGTTTGGAACAGTTATAATCAAAGTTCTCTTAAGCATTCACAAGCAAATATTTGTATGACCCTAAGTATGGGCACCATTTGTGAATCATATGGTAAGACTATTTTTCGAGAAATTCCCATGCTGTATCATGGGGTTGTATCATTTTGCAGTCCAACCAACAATGAATGAGATTTCCTGTTGCGCCACATCCTCACCAGCATTTGGTTGTGTCTGAATTCTTTCGACATTTTGTTTATTTTAGTGTAAATGTAGTGATACCTGTTGTTTCAATTTATAATTTGCTAATGACAAATAATGTTGAATATTTTTCCATACGCATAGTTTGCATCTGAGTTTTTGTGAGATGTCTGTTTATATATTTTTCCCATTTTTAATTGTCTTTGTTTTGTTTTATTTATTGCCGAATATTGAATTATTTGTAGGTTTTCTATATAAGTACTTTACCAGATGTGTATTCTGCAAATAGTTTCTTCAAGCCTGTGACTTGTCTTTTATTTCTCTCATAGTGTCTTTTACAAAGCAGAGGTTATAAACTTAAATGAAGTCCAATTTGTCAGTTTTTTCTTTTGTGCATTGTGCTTTTGAGGTTTGTATATAAAGACTCATCACTCAACACAGGATCACATAGATTTCCTTCTATATTATCTTTTATCAGATAGGCAGTTTTGCATTTTATGTGTTCCCAGTCAATGACTGAGCATTAAAGGGGTACTAAATCTGGGTGATTCCTACCAAGCATTTGCTCTGGAGTTTCCCATATGATGCCTGAGTCATTTTCCAAGCTGTCTTTCAGTCAGAATCTCTTTTTCCTTAATCTTCCTTTTTATCATCCTTCTTTCAGATGTTTTTCTCTGTTAGACTTGCTTTTTGGCCGGAAGTCTCTCCCTAGGGAGACTATGCTTTTGACTATGCTCCCTATCCCCTCTATCCTTCTTAGAGGTTCTCCTTCTCATTCTAGTCCATAATGGCAGCTGATAAGAACCCAAACTGCTTCAACATTCATGTGAGAAAAACTTAGATGCTTACATATTTTCATATGAGAGCTTAGATACTTTGCTCTAAATTATATCTGAGTTACTTGGATAAAAGGATACCATGGAATAAGATACAGTTTATTCCCTGCTTTTCAAAAATCTGCCTTATGCCAGTTCACTTTTACAAAAGACAATCATTAGTATTTGTTTTTGCTAACCAAAAACAAACAAACAAACAAACAAAATAATTTCCCCTTTTATGAAAAAAAGCATTTCAGCATTTATTTGCAACGAATCATTATAGAGGCAGAATATGCCAAGCAGCGAGAGCAGCCCCACCAAACTCTTTCCCTGGGAACTACACTCAACATTTTGGCATTTCGCTTCCAGAGCTCTGAACTGTGTTTGAGCATCTGTGCTTTATCTCGATTTGTTTTATACACCTATCAACAATATGGGTCCTAAAGTATCAGAAAAGCTTGAGAGAGATTATTTCCTGGGTCTGGGAATCCTCAACCATGTTTCTATATAAATTAATGGTGATTTCTTCTTTGCTTTAAGGTCATTTGGGCTTGCAAAAGTTTTCTTAGGAACGGTCTACTTTTGGATAACAGGGTACTTATATATTGTCTATTAGTTCTATTTTCTTGGATTTCCCTCAGTACTACAAGTGCTGGTAGGTTATTCTTTATGAATAAACTAAAAAGAAATAAAAAAGATTGTATGATATTTGTGTTTACAAGTTTTTCAGCTAGAATTTTCATAAAGCATATTTGGATATGTAATGTTCATGTCACATTTAAACGCCAAAAAATGTCCGACAATTGTTGCTTGTCTTCCTTAATCATTGTGAGAACACTGAAAGAAATCCTATGCCTTTATATTTCTTATGGCCAAGCATATCATAGAAAATCAATATTATCTGGTTGAACAAAAAATATATAAATTATCCTGGTGCAATGCTGTATATAAATAACAAATTAAATGACAAACACTTTTCTGCCAGATTTGAAGGTGTTGTCCCTAGGTTTATTTTCTTTGATTTTTCAGATAAGCAAAGATAAGGTATAAGAAATGAGTATCATATAGAAAGTCTTATTCAATTAAAAACAAAGCATACACCACATTAATAGAATAAAGAAAAAATAAAATGGTGATCTCAATAAGAATAGATAAAGCACTTGGTAATATTTAGCATCCTTTTTGGTTATAGTCTAATATCCAGAACATAAGGAATTCATGACTCAACAATTAAATGATGATGATGATGATGATGATGATGATGAAGAATAGGTATATGCTATTCATTACTCTGAGGAAGATAATAAAAAGGCTAGTAATCACTGGAAAAATGCTCAACATCATTAATCTTTATGGAAATGTAAATCAGAAATATAATAAAATACTACTTTAATCCACTAAGGTAGCCAATTTTTTTTTTAAAAAGGCGATTACAGGGGCACATGGCTGGCTCAGTCAGTTAAGCATCAAACTCTTGATTTCAGCTCAGGTCATGATCTCCTGGTTTGCAAAATCAAGGCCCCTTCTTGGGATTGTCTCTCTTCCTCTTTCTCTTCCTCTCCTCCACCATGCTTGTGCTTTCTCTCTGTCTTTCAAAATAAATAAATAATGTTTTTTTAAGGCAGTAACAAGTGTTGAGACTGTGAAGAAAAATGTCTCATTTATCATTTGTAGGACTATAAAAGTATGCACCCACTTTGGAAAATTATTTGAGAGTTCTTCAAAAACACAAACTTAGAGCTACCTTCCAAGTCAGAAATTTTGATCCTTCAGATTATGCCTAAAAGAAATGAGTAGATAAACAAAATGTGGTATATCTATACAACAGAGTATTATTCATCAATAAAAAGAAATGAAATAATAACACATGCCAGAACATAAATGAAACTTGAAAACTTTCTGCTAAGTGAAAGAAGTCAGTCACTGTAGGCCACTCATTGTATGGTTCTATTCATTTGAAATATCCCAAATAAGCAAGTTCATAGAGACAGAATGTCCATTAGTGGATGTTAGGGCTGGAGGGACAGAGAATTAGGGAGGTACCCTTAGTGGGTTTCTTTCTAAAATGTTGGAAATAATCTAAAATTAGATAGTGGCAATGGCTACATAACTGTGAATATACTGAAATGCCATTGAAACGTACCCTTAAAGATGGCTAATTTTATGATATATAAATGATTTGAATAGACATTTTATCCAAGAAGAATATACAAGTAGCTACTGAACGCATTAAAAGATGCTTAACAGTGTTCATCTTCAAGTCCACCCCTCATATGTGGTGCCACACTGCCACTGTCTGAAGAAGGAAGCTGGTTTACTGTTGCCAAGCAACATCTTCAAGGCATAGAAACCTTGACCATCAGTGACGTGCCTCTGTCAGCATCATCTACCTTACGTGATGATGGAGGACACATTTCTCTTATGGGTTTTCATTCTTCTCCCAGGACGTAGACATCCAAAAGCTTCTCTTCGGGGGTTTGACTTGGAGCCATCATGTCACCAACAGTGCATGGTTCTGAGTTCATGGGGTGGGTCTGCAGGAATCCTTGTATGTTGTCATCTGGGCACTTCACAGAATAAAACATCTCTTATCTTCCAAACTCCCCCACCTCACCCTCCCATTTTCATTTCTTCAGAAAGGTAGCTGTTGCTAATGCTCTATTCTTAAATTAGACAATTATTTGCCCTATTTTCTCACCTAATTCCTCTCTACTGAAGGAATCGTGTGTGTGTGTGTGTGTGCGCGCGCGCGTGTGTGCGTGTGCGTGCACGCGTGTGTGTGTGTGAATCTCTAGGAAATATGTATACGTAAATATGTTCTGTATCTCATGGTCTGGACCCATCTTCCATTCTTCTCTCCTTCCCCTCTCTTCTTTGTCTTTGGTCTTCTTCTCTTCTCTTTCTTTCTCTTTTATTCCCTGATTTCCTTTCCACCTTCCATTCCATCCCCACCCCTTTCTCTCTGCTTCTGTCTCTATCTCTGTGTGTGCTTCTGTCTATATCTATCTATCTATCTATCTATCTATCTATCTATCTATCATCTATCTATCTATCATCTCTCCAAGGTAGTAATCTCTCTGTAACGGTGCAAATATGTGTTGATATCGATTGATATTGATGAATATCTCTTTAGAATGAAATCTCTGAATAAGCAATGAAAATAATTTATAGAATTTAATAAAATGAAGGTGATTAAGACATGTTCAATTATCTACTATCATGCTATTAATTTTAACAATTAAGGTGGCGCCAAATTTTATAGAAAAAAGAAGGCTATTTATTGTAAGGGGATCAATATGAATGAGTAAATCTAAAATTCACTATAAATTTTGAGTTTTTTTCTTAATGAGAAAGCCCACTGAGGGTAAAACTGGTAAGTTTTAGATTTTGCATTTCCTGCTCATTCTTCAACCTAGAGAGAGAATTTCAGTGTGGGGATCATAAAAGGTATATTACAAAACATATAACGTGTCCTTTTCTTTAACTCTAAGAAATGGGGGGCACCTGGGTGGCTCAGTTGGTTGAGTGTCCCACTTCAGCTCAAGTCATGATCTCACAGTTCGTGGGTTCGAGCCCCATGTCAGGCTATGTGCTGACAGCCAGCTCAGAGCCTGGAGCCTGTTTCAGTCTGTGACTCCCTCTCTCTGGCCCTCCGCTGCTCACGCTGTCTCTCTCTCCTTCTCTCTCAGAAATACATAAAAAATCATTTAAAAATTTTTTAAAAATGGATTTAAGGAAAATGTAGTTTGCTTGCCTTGAAATGGTACTAATAACTCAGAGAAGTTAAAATCATTGACTCCAGCAGCCCTGCTGTGATATGTTTCACTCTTCCTGTAAGCAGGTGGGCTCTGTTAAGAAAGCTACAAGAGTTTGGTAGCCTGACATGCTTTGGGGAAACAAAATCTAGAGTGACAAATGGCATAATAAATAACCAAAGATGAGTTAATCTAATAGATTTATAAAAGTAGAAATTGCAAGGAAGGAAATAAAAAATATTGACTAAAACATGACTTCTAAAAAATATCTATTACTCTAGCGACTTTCTTGAATATTTTATAATACAATTATTCATATGTTTTAGAAGTTAATGTTCTAAAAGTTCTGTTGGCCATGCATAATTAATAGGATTTTATAGAAAAAATACTAGACTTTATTTAAAAAGATAACCATTTATATGAGCTATATAGAGTCATTTTTCAGTTTATTTGTCTTTATATTCTATGTGTTGCTAGATTTCATTTTCAAAAAATGACATGCCCACTGCTCACAGCAGCTGTAATCTATTAGCCTAATGGGTTAGAATTATAGGCTGCTTTTGGAATTGTCTATTGTGTGGCAGAAAACTAATGTAAGCTGTTTAGTGAAAAGTCTTGCTATTATTAAATGTTAAGAAGTACAATGTGTTCCAGAAGATGGTAGTAAAAAGGATTTACAATATTTGATTAACCCACCAGAAAGTAATATTATGTTTAGTCCAAATAGAAGCTGCTTGTGTTTCCTTGTTATTCTTTAGTCATTACACACTGTTAGGTTATGCACACTGTGAGTTTTTACCCAACAGTGCTGGATGTAAAATGGGTACTAATTGATTATTATCTTCTTGTCCTGTCAAACACTATGGATATGCACATGTATTTTACTATTACTCAGAATATTACCTTGTGCAATTGCTTTAATCATCTCATCTGAAACAACAATTCCAACACCAGAACAAAATATTGAGTCCCTCTCTATACCCATCATGGGATAGGCATATTGCTTATCCCAATAGTAACTTTCAAGGAAATAATCTTATGTTCACATTCTCATAACTAACATGGGCATATTCTTACCATTTTTTTCACATTGTCATACTCTCTCTGTTGTCTATGTCTCCCTGTTACCACATGACATTATCAACATATCTGATTTTAGGTGTTCCCTAATAGGGATTGGGTCCATAAGCAGCCATTCCTGAAGTCCAAATTTGACATTTTCAAAGAGAAAAGGGAGGAAGGAATGATTCAGTTTTCCTGCTAGGGACTACCCAGTATTGACGTAGAGAGCATCTGCCCAGTTAGGTGAGCCACCTGTTGATAGGTGCATCAGTGCAGCAAGATCACTATAGAGAAGGACTTGTGACTCCCAAATTTCCAAGAGGAAAGAGAGTCATCATCTGCTACTGCTGCAGAGGACACTTGAAGCAGCTTGACTCCACCCTTCAAACTTACAAAGATGATATACCTCTGGAAGCTCATTTGTGACTTAGCTAACATTTATATTAGCTGTTAGGCCCTCTAGAACTTACTCTTTACACTTGATCTTAGCCAAAAGGCCGAGAAGCGATAGAAGAACTTACTCTTTAAACACACAACTTTCCTTTGTGCATTTTAGTTATTCTTCCATGAATAGCTCCTTCCCTACAAATAAATCTAAATCACTGTTATGGACTGATTGTTTGTGTCCTCCCAAAATTCACATGTCTAAACTCTAAGCCCCAAAGTAGTGGCATTGGGAAGTGAGGCATTGGGAGGTGATTCAATTTAGATGAAATCATGAGACTGGATCCCCAGTATGGGATAAGTGTCCTTGTATAAGAAGAGATCAGAGCGCTCAGCTCTCTCTGTCATGTGAGGACACGATGAGAGTGCAGCCATCTGCACCCAGGAGGAGGGCTTTTATCAGAAGTTGAATCTGTCAGTGCCTTGATCTTGGACTTCATAGCATCAGAACTGTAAGAAATAAATGTTTACAGTATACGTTATTTGGTGTGTTAATTTTTTTTTTTGCAGAAGTTGAAGTCAACTAAGATAATCATTTATATTTAAAATTAAAACAAATAAAAACTGTTTAGCTAATTGAAATTTCATTTTTAATGTTTAATGAAAATTTTTCATGTACTATCAAACTTCAGAGATAGGAAATAATTATATTTTTAAACTTAAACCCTGGAAACAGATCAGTGAAACAAAAAATTATTTCTTTTTTTAAATTATTTTTAAGTATGCTCTATGCACATATCAGGGCTTAAACTCACAACCCTGAAATTGAGAGTCACATGCTCTACCAACTGAGAAAGCCATCCGCCCCAAGAAAGATTTCTAATACGTTGGACAGGAAGGTCATTGGAAAATTATGGTCAACAATGAACTAAGAGCTAATATTCAAATTGGTGATAATGAAAGAATAAAAACTAAAACAACTTTTACATATGGATATTTTCTTATCCAAATGTCTTATAAACAAAAACAAACAAACAAACCAAACCTGAATCATACTGTGACAGCATTTAATATTCTTTCTAGGAGAAAGCTGGTCATATAGAAACTTAAAGTAACTCCACTAGTTCTCAAGGACACCCTTCTTTCTGTCTCTAACTCCTCTCTGTCTCTGCCTCTGTTTGTCTTTCTCTCTCTTTCACACAAACATATAGTCCATTCACTTATTGTTTTTTTTTAATTAGCCTAACAACATATAATGTTCTCTGACCATGTGCTTATAATTGAATTGGGAAGACAAAATATCTGTTTACTCATTCATTCAACATTTAACCAATGTCATTATTGTGCCAAATATATGCACACACTAGAAAAAATAACAAAAATAACTGAAGCACTAAAATGTGGCATCAGACCCCAAGGGGAATAGGAGAATTATAGGTACAATGACCTGAGATAAACATTACTGAGATTTTATTATAAACGGAAGTTAGACTGAATATGTAGATTTAGATAAAGGAAAGGAAAAGCCATTCAACTAATGCATTGGTGAAAATTGGGCACAGGTCTAGAAAGGAGAAGGAATATGATATTAAATAGCAAAGAAGACTCTGGAAAGAATATGGACAGAGTGGGAGGACATTAGCTACATATTAACTTACTGAATTTACTCAGAAGAAAGATATTTTCTATGGATTTATATCTAAGAAAAATCCATGTACACATTATTTCATACAATTTTGAGACTTAATAGAACCTATCACCTATCATTTTATGAAATAAATTTGAGAAAACCCATTTAAGGAAATCCTTACTCTGGTGTTCTGAATGGGAAAAAATCTGAGTCTGAGTATGGAGATGTGGCACAGACTTTGAATAATCGCTCTCCTCTTCGCTCACTTCCTATGTCATAAAGGAGCTGAGTTGGGGAGTAGGGGTGCAGATTTCATTTTCAATGCAATGTTCTGGGAATGTAAAATAAGGAGGATGCATTTTGGAAGTTGTCGAAGACCTATGGTTCTTTTCTAGTCATTTCCCCCCCTATACAGCAGGCCCCAGTGGGACCCACAATTACTGTCAAGTTCTGTTGCCAGTAATGGCAGTTTGTGATCTAACTTGGAAGCATTTCATCCACAGTTGAACCACCAAGATGGTGTTGTGTGGAACAAAGACAACCCATTCCCACTTTGATACCCTCAAATCACATATTCATAAACAAAATAAAGGAATATTGGTTCTGTAGTCCATAATGTCTTGTGGTGGTGCATTACACAAACATTTTTGATTGAAACAGATTTTAGTACCAGAAATGTGGTGCTGCAATAATAAAACACTCAACTTGGGTTGTGGTTACTGGAAGAACTTAAAGAAAGTGAGAAAAATATTATTGAAGGGTAGAAAAGAGATGACTAATGTTTATGATGACAAGGAACTTAATTAAACTGCTGATTGTGCTCTCGTATTTAGAAATGTTACCTAGCGAATTTTTGGATTTGGCTATAGAGATTTCTATACAAACTAATTCTATATTGTTTAACTGCATATAATGAAATATGAAGAAGGAAGATGATCTAAGGGTCGGACTGGTATATTTTTTAGAACAATTGAGAGAAAATGTAAAAGAATAAGGGCTAGTTGGTTTCAAATATAAAATTAGCTTGAATCCCCAATACTTTCCAATGTGTGATTATCAGATTAAGAAATGATATTACAGCAAATGTCCAAGCCATTGACCATAAGCCATTACCTCAGGAATAAGATATCCAAAGAATGTCTTTGAGACTTTTTAAGACTGCAGAAAGATGTAAGATTATGCCTTATCTACTACTTAAGAAAAGTCTTAGAGATTCTTAAGAACATTTCCCACATCACTCTCATCAGTAACCTGTGTAGAGAAGGCTTAGAAAACAAAATGGTTGTGATTTTGGTCTATGGATTTAATTTTAAATTGGACATAGCTACCCAGGGAATTTTTATGTATTGTATCTGGATTAAAAGTGCAGAAATGGTATACAATAAAAAGAAGATTGTGGGGTCCCACACTTCTCTTACAGGAGGAAAATGAGAAGTTCCCCAGTGACAAATACAGTCTACTTTCCATACAAATGCAAGAATAATTCAGAAAGAAGTGTTTAGACGGCAGAGAATCATTTCCCATGGAACATAGCTGGATCCTAATCAAAGAGCTGGCAACATATTTTGGCTCGACTTCAAAATTGCTATGAATCTAGAAATTCTTAGGGTCTCTCATCTCTCTCCTCTCCTCATCTGAATGGGAGTTTCTTCTGTGGTTTACTAATGCATGCCATGCTGTTGTATGTTTAGAGTGTGGTTTGATTAAGTAACTTTTCTCTGTAGCTAATGGTCTTCAGATTATAAGGTACAGGATATGGAGTGTGTGTGTGTGTGTGTGTGTGTGTGCGTGTGCGCGCGCGCACGTGTATCTGAAAATCCATAATCAGGGATCATTATTTTCACTTTAACTAGGTTAGTGATGAGACCCTAGATATCAAAACAGCAAATAATAGAAAAAAGTCTCTTTGCACTTTGGAACAAGGAGATTTTTATGCATTTTTCATGTGTTGTAAATGAGTTGTGACCAGAGGAATATGGTGTTTTATGCCCTATATTGAACGATGGTTCATTATGCAGCAATAGATAATCAGAACAAGAAGTCAGCTGAGATTAAGGGAGAGGGTAAGTTTGGAAGTTTCAGGATAGAGCAAGAGGTATGATTTTCATCTATAATTAATGGACAATAAAGCTTAGTATTATCGGTAGTCATCACTAAAGTTTTTATTATGAATAATAATAATAAATCACAATGTATTTAATGCATTGTAAATCATAATTTAAATTTTTCCTGTTATTTTTAACATAAGTAGGGCTTCCTCCCCCTAACATTCACCCTTAGAAATATAGTTCATGAGCATGATTTCATAAGAACAGTTCTCAAAGCATTATCTCACCACAAATCAGAGTCTGGTTTATAACTGTTTTATTCTCAGCTATGGACAAAATGGAAGGGTTAGGAGACACAGAGTTGCCAAGTAGTACAGATATTAGAGGCACATAGAGAAAAGGCAGAAGATAGGGTCTATAAGGAAACCAAAATTATGCAAAGCAGAAGCCATGGTAAGTAGAAGGCATGAGAGAAAGATTAATATATATATTCATCAGCTATATATGTGTGTATATATATATAATATAATATATGTATATTATAAGCACTAGAAGCTGAGTGTGTCTCCCTGAAACTCATATGTGAAAGCCCTAATTCCCTCTGTAATGATATGAGGTGTGGTCTTTGGGAAGTAGTAGTTTTAGATGAAGGCAGGAGAATGTAACTCCCATGATGGAATTAGAGACTAGAGAGTGAGCTCTTTCTGCATGGATACAGTGAAAAGGTGGACATATGCAAACCTGGAAGGAGTATGTCACCATGCCCTGAATCTGCTGGCATCTTGATCTTGAAATTACCAGCCTTCAGAAGTGTGAGAAATCAATGCTTGTTGTTTAAGTCATCCAATTTATGGTACTGATGGCCTGCGATTTATGATGTTTTGACTTATGATTTTTTGACTTTGCAACAGTGCAAAATCGATATGCATTCCTTAGAAGCTGTACTTCAAGTTTTGAATTCTGCTATTTTCCTGAACTGGTGATTGATATGTTCTATGACCAGTTCTCGTGTCACTGGCCAGTGGTAGCAGCCATAGCTCCCAGTCAGCCATGCAATCACAAAGGTCAACGACTCGTAGTTACAGCTATTATGAACCATACAACCACTCTGTTTTTCTTTTTTAGTACAGTGTTCAATAAATCATATGAGCTAGTCAACACTTTATTATAAAATAGGCTTGGGGTGCCTGGGTGGCTCAGTCTGTTGAGCCTCTGGCTTCAGCCCAGGCCATAATTTCATGGCTCATGAGTTCAAGCCCCATGTTGAGCTTTCTGCTGTTAGCACAGCACAGGCTTTGTGTTAGATGATATAGCCAATTGCAGGCTAAGGTAAGTGTCTTAAGCATGTTTAAAGTAGGCTAGGCTAACCTATAATGTTTGATATATTGCGTGTATTAAATGCATTTTTGACTTGGGATAATTTCAATTTATGATGAGTCTATTGAGACATAACTCCATTGTAAGTTGAGGAACGTCTATATTTTGTTAAAGCAGCCTGGGCTAAGAATCTATATCTGTATATCTATATTTATCTATATCTATATCATCTACATCTATATCTATCTATATCTATATCATCAATAGATATATCTGTATCTACTTTAGAACAGTAGAATAAAGTATAAAATTTACAGAAAAACAAAGATGCCGGGACTGATGTTGATTCAGAGAAATGTCTTACTTATAGAGTCATTAATTAATTCATTAACTCACAAAAATAATTAAGTGTTTAAAATGAATACGCACTATTCTAGGTATTAGAGATGAGCATATTGAGAAAAAAGAATACTAATAAACCAGTGAGGGACATAGATCTTAAACTGAGAGAGCATACACATACATAGATAGGAAAAATAATTTTTAAATTAAATGTATGAATACATATACACATATAAAATATATCAAAATAAGTAGAAATACATATGCTGTAATAAGGGAAGATTATTATTACGGTAGGTACAATGGAGTAGCTTGGTATTCTCCATTAGGTAGTCAGGACGGCCCCATTGAGGAAGGAACATTTGAGGAGAGAAATGAAAGAAAGGAGAAAGGCACCTGAACAAGCATTCCAGGAAGAAGGAATGGAAGGTGCCTAGGTCCAAAAAGTGGGTGTACTTGGAAGTTTTCAAAACAACAAGTGATGTAACAAGAGTGAGAATAAGAGAGATTTGAAATGAGAGAGCACACAGAGGACACAGTTTAGGCAATAGGTTTTATTTTGAGAGAGACAGAAAGTCAAAGGTAGGCTTGGATCAAGAGAGTGACACGACCCAATATAGATTTGAGTAGAATCGTTCTCCTCTTTGTATAGAGAAGAGCAGAGCAAGAGTGGAGTTAGGGCTGCAGTTACTAGACTATCGTAGTTGTCCTGAGTAACCATGCTCGAACTTTTGATGACAGCACTTAGCTGATTCACAATGGAAGGCAGTGATTAAAAAGGGGATAGATTTTGAAAGCAGAGCTTAAGTCACTGCTGATGGATTGTTTGTGGGAGATAATGATTTCAAGTTTTAGTTTTCTAGTTACTTCTGTTCTGTTTTGTCGTATCCTAAGCACCTGGATGAACGGTAGCTCTACTTCCTCAGGTAGAGAACAGTATCCTAGGAACGATTCTGGAGCTGATGTTGGGAAGGATTCAGCGTTTGCCTTAGAATGTGTTAAACTTGAAATACAATGTTGTCATCCAAGCAGGGATATCTTGAATTATTTTGATCTCTGGGTAACTGGATGGAGTGACAGGTCATTCGTTCAATTATAGGATGCAGTAGGAAGGGTAAATTGGAAGTGATAGGTGGGAGGAGAGCTACATTTGCCGCTGAGCCTCAAGCACTATTGTCAAATACCTAGAATTAATATTATATAATAGTGAGGAAAGAAAGGTATATTTTTGATTGGTCTGTTGATCCTGACACATAGGACTATCTAATGATTAAATTATTATGACAGAGAGACTTGGTCTCTGTAGCAATACCTAATCCTGAGTACAAGAGGTGGAAAGTATTTTTTTGAAAAATGTTAGAGCAGTAGATGTAAAAATAATTTTAAGTGACTTGAAAGGGAGCTAGAAATATAAAAGAGAAGCACTAGCTCATATATTTTAAAAGCTTTTTATTATATTATAATTGATAATAAAAAGAATACAGATAATTTATTTTAATTAAAATATAATAGTGAAACAAATTTCCATTATCTCACCACAACACCCTATCGAAAATAGTTTGAAGGTATAAACAGCTATTTTCTCTTCAAACAGTCATTAAAAACTTTGCAAACATGTAAAGCAATGCCATTCTTATCATCAATATTTTTATAGATTTTATGATTTCAGTGAAGTTCTAGGTTCATATTAAAATTGTTGAAAAAATACAGGGCTTTCTCACATACCATACCTTGTCCCCACACACCTAGGCTCTCCCATTATTACATCATTCACCAGAATATCCCTCACTCACATGCGTTACAACTGAGAAACCTACACTTACTTGGAACTGTACATTCTATGGATTTGGACAAATGTAAAATGACATATGTCCTTCATTACTGTATCATACAGAGTATTTTCACTGCCCTAAATATTCTCCATGCTCTGCCTATTCATCCCTTCTCCACCCTCACTCTTGGAAAACACTAATCATTTTACTGTCTCCATAGTTTTGCCTCTTACAGAATGCCACATTGTTGGAATTATACAGCATGTAGCGTTTTCAGACTGACTTTTTTCAGTTAGTCATATGGATTTATGGTTCTTCTATGTCCTTTGGGCCTGCTTGCTTATTTCTTTTTAGTGCTGAATAATATTCCATTGTTCGAATATATTATTTATCCATTCAATTACTGAAGGACATCTTGGCTGCTACCAAATTTTGTCAATTATGAATAACCTTGCCACAAACCTTTGTGTACAGGTATTTGTGTGGATATACACTCTCAAGTTCTTTGGATCATTACCAAGGAGCAAAATTGCTGGAATGTATGGTAGGAGTATGTCCAGTTTTGTAATGAAGTATCAAACTGTCTTCCAGAGTGGTCATGCCATTTTGTAGTCTAACCAACAGTAAATGAGAACTCCTATTTCTCCATAACCTCACCAGCATTTGGGGTTCTTTAAACCAATTGTTTATTGGAAAAATATTATTTTTAATATGAGAATTTGGCTATTGATTTCAAAATACCATGGGTTTCTTATGGTTATTTTTCAATAGTTAATAAATATTTTAAGAATCATTTTGTTTTAATTAACAATAAATATCAATGCATACATAATCTACAAAAATTTGTGATCCATATCAGTTACAGCTCTTTAGAGAAACACCAATAGGGCCTATATCTATCTATATCTATATCTATATCTGTATCTATATCTATATCATCTATACCTATATCATCTATATCTATACCTACATCATCTATCTCTATATTATCTATTATCTATATCTGTCTAGGTCTATATCTATATCACATATGTATATCTGCATCTATATATACATCTATATTTATATCTGTATCTATATCAAGGGATATGTTATAAGGAATTTACTTATATAATAATGAAAGCTGCCAAGTCCAAAGTCTGCATGGTGAGTCAGTGGCACGGGAGATCCAAAGAGAACTGAGGTTCCAGTTTGAACATTCATAACCTCTCAGACAGGAAGGGCTAATGTTGCAGTAAAGTCCAAAGGCAGTAAGCTAGAATTCCCTCTTGCTTGAGGCAGTTAGTCTTTTTGTTCTATTCAAACTTTCCACTGATTGAATGAGGCCTACTCACACTATATGGAGGACAATTTGCTTTATGCAAGTGAACAAATGCAAATATTAATACCATTTAAAAACACCCTAACAGAAGTAAACAGAATCACTTTTGAACAACTATCCGGGTAGCTTGTAGCACAATACATAAAATATTGCAATGTATGTGTGTGTGTATATCTATAAAACATGTTTAATTTATGCTGCTTTAGGTGGACATTTGAACTGTTTTTGGATTTTTGTTATGAAAGACTTTTGAAGACTTGAGACTCCTGGTATTTTTATGGTTCTTGCTGCATTTATGAAAATTTTCTAGACTACATATTTCTAAAACATTCGAGAATTTTCTAGAATATATATAGGTGAGGAAATGCTTGGTCACAAGATATGCTTATGTTTAGTTTTATAAAATAATGGTAATTTGTTTTCCAAACTCCCAATCTGTTTTCCAAATATACTAATTTATGCTCTCACCATCAGTGCATAAGGGTTTTCTCTAAATCCTAATCAACTATAGTTGTTAAAATTCTTAATGTTTGACAGTTGTTGGGAGCTAAACTTTTTCCTACCATCTTAATTTTGAATGGAGGATAGAGAGGGCTGTGAATTAAATGATACTAAATTCATAGAAATAAATAAAAGGTATATTTACACCTTCACACATTTGCACTCATTAACGAGTTATTCAACAAGTAACCAGAGGTAAAGGTTTATATACTAACTCCACAAAAACCCCCACAAAACTTGGGGTTGTAGAGGTGGGGGATTTCAGCATAAAAAGTTCTGTGGGGCTTCTTGATGCTAATGAGAATGGGCAGTCTGCCTTCTTCCCCACTAGATTTACGGTGTCTGAATTCACAGTCCCCCGTGCTAAAGGTCAGTCTTCTTTCAAACAGGAAAATTCCTCAGAAAGGGATGGTCAATGATGGCTGCACAGCTATATTTTCTGGGAGGCAGGCTCTGGTTAAGTTTAGATAATTTGTTTTTCTGCAGGTGCCATTTTTTTTAGATAATTCTAGTTTAAAATAAGTCATATACCACTTTGATGGACTGCTAATTCCTTTATAGTCTTATAGGTACAATACTGAATGTTATTGAACTCTGCATTTACATTTGCCCTGATGATTAATGACTTTGAGTATCTTCTGACATGATAATAAGCTTTTCAGATGGCCTCTTTTGTAACATGCCTGATCGTCCTGTGGCCATTTTTGTTGTATTGGGTTACTGTGCTTACACTTCTTAATTTTTGATTAATTAAGCTTCTTTCTATATTTTTGATACAATTCTTTTGTCTAGTATAAATATTGGAAATAACTTTTTCTTCTTAAGGAATTTGGATAAAAGAAGCTTTATATTTAATGTTATCTAAATATTTATTCATTTTTAGTGATTCCTGTGTCTTTTTTTTTTTTTTTTATAAGAAAGCCTATATAACATTAAGGTCTTTGATCTATTTTCCTATTTTTTTTTCTAAGAATGGTAAAACATTTGAGTGATAAACATAATTTTAAAGGTGGTCATTACCCAAGATGCGGATTCCTTGGAATCAAATACTAAAGTAGGGACTGCTATGAACTGATTTTGCAGAAGTTATTTAAGTCACAGTTACTTGACTGGGAGATTCAGAGATCTTCTGGTGTGCTTTACCCAATCAATGCGCTTCTTAAACATAGAAGAGCAGATAGCAGAAGCAGTAGAAGTCAGAGATTCAAAGCACAAAAAGGATTTCATGTACTGTTGCAGCTTAACCAAGGAGGATCCATACAATTAGAAATGTAGAGAGATTCAAAGCACAAAAAGGATTTCATGTACTGTTGCAGCTTAACCAAGGAGGATCCATACAATTAGAAATGTAGAAGTCTCTAGAAGTTGAGAGTGGCGAGTGCTAGCAGCCTGTAAGGAAACAGGGACCTCAGTCCTACAACCACAAAGAACTGAATTCAGCCAATAAACTAAGTGAGCCTGAAAGAGAATTCGTCTCTGAAAGAGCCCAGTCTAGCTAACACCTTGGTTGTAGCCTTGTGAGACACTTAAGGAAAGAACCCATCTGAGCCTATCTGAACCTCTTGGCCATTAGAACTGTGAGATCACACACAAATGAATATTGTTTTAACCTACTAAGAAGGTGAACTTGTAATGTAGTAATCTAAGCTAACAGATTTTGCCTTTATATTTCAATCTTTAATGTGAAGCCTTAGTGAGGGCTTAATTTAGTTTCCCCTATGGATAAGCAGTACATGATAGAAATTAGGGATACAATTTTATTTATCCATATAGTGGACCAGTTGCTTTAAAACTCTTTATTGTCCTAGCAAACTCTATGCTTAATCAATATTAGACTTCCCTTCTTAATAAAGGACCTTATAATATTCTATTCTCTGCTATATGATTATTTTCTAATATTTTTACTTATTTTAATTTCAAAATTAACTGTTAATATTATTACAGATATTGCCATTTTCATTTTTATAGAGGCATTTTTTATCACCTAACATCAAGTAAGTCCTTTATATTTTGTACAAGCTCACTTTCTCCCTCACATAATTCCTTATTCATTAAATTCCTCATATTTTAGATCTTCCTTCTAAGATTCTTCTTATTATGCCTGAGTTTATTGTAGGAAAGCTATATTGGTTACATTCCTTAGCTTTTTACATTATTTAATATTAAAGCAGCAATAGCCAAGAGCCACTTTTGAAGGCATCTTGTTAATCACTAGTACTCCCACATCATTTTACAGATGAGAAGATAAAGCCCCAGAGGTTGAGTTTCATAAGGCCACAAAGAAACATAGCAGACAAACTAGAACATTTCTGGGCCTCATCTTTTCTCAATATGGTATACTCTCTACGATTTCCTACATTCTCAAATTTCCCTCTGACTTAGAAACATCTTGAACTCATTTTCAACTCCTCTTCCTGTAATAACATCTTGTCTGGTTCTCAGAACACTATGGGAAGTTGGATGAGAAGATAAAGCACAGAAAACACTCTTTTTGAGTATCTTATCTCTAAAACAGTAGTTACTTTTTCTGAAAATATCTACATAAACACACTTTGAAAATTTGTCCCAGGACTGGAGTACATTGAATAATATTTCTTCTCTAGTACCCTGTTGTTTGTGCTTATTATATAAAATGTTTATCATTATTCACTTATAGAGGAAATCTGACAGTGTTGATTCTAATTATTTCACATCAGGAACATTACATTTCATTTAATTGATACACAGGATGGGTAAAATCATTATATGAATATTTCATAGCAGAGTTATCATTCTTGTATTTGCAGCTAACATATTTAGTGAATACTATTTAAGAAAATTCATATAAGTGAGACTACATGTATCTACCAGGAAAACTGAAATAAGGCAAGATTTTTAGAAAGAAAAAAGTTTAGTTTATTATTTTTAGATAACTTCTGATTCATTAGTTTTTAAATTGTCTTTATAGGTAGAATATGACCCACTACCTTAATTACATGTTCATTATTTGTTCAACAAACTCATTCAATGAGTTTAATTTGGAAAATTCTTGATATATGTATTATTATTTACTCTGCATTTTTATCATCAAAGAATCTTATAAACTGCTAGTGAATCACATAAACCTAATTGATTAAGTGTTCATTCAAATTTATGACTCTGATTAGATACTAAGTGTTTTGCATACAAATCATTTTATGCTGGTTGGGTCCATTTAAAGCACTGCAGTGAATTTTATAAATGGATATTGACATTTCAATATTGCAACATTTTGCTAACACATTATCTGATAACAACAAAAATAAGCAAAAGAGTTTTTTTTTAAAGAAGGCAATTTAATTTCACAAATAAAACAGCTCAGTCTCTTTTCACTATGTGCAATTGAAAAGATTAATCTTTGACCCTCATGGTGACTACCATAATTGAAGTGGAAAGTCTATGAAAAATGTCAGCATTGTTATTAAACAACATCACATGCTACAAGGAAATCATTCATGAAAGGAAGAGTTAATAACAGCAAACTTCACTCATCATATTTTAATAAATTGCCACAGCCACCTTAACCTTCAGTAACCATCACCCTGATCAGTCAGTAGCTATCAACATCAAGCCAAAAGTTTCTACCAGCAAAAAAAATTACGACTCACTGAAAGCTCAAATGATGGTTTGCCTTTTTTAGTAATAAAGTATTTTTAAATTAAGGTAGTAAAAAAGGAAAAAAAGCTCCATTGTTTATAGCTATCTACAGGCATCCCTTCTTTATATAGTGAAGAGACTGTATATATAGTGGTTAAATCTTGTAATCAGATTTCTCATGAAAGAAAAATAAAACACAGTTGATTCAACACCTAATATGCAATCAGTGGACAAAGAAGAAATAGCTATCTTGTCCTCAAAGTGATATTTTTCTTATACTATTTCCTCTTAATGGGCTAGTTGCCTCTAGTTGTCTAGAGTTGTTGGTATTTTTTGAGAGCCATTCTGAGCCCACTAGTCGAGAAAACTGGTGAGGTTAAAGCAAGTTTGCGTGGTCTCTTGCCAATCAGATGATGAGCGATATCCACCCCCACTCAAGTATTTCTGCTTCAGCACCGACCCCCAAGGTACCTTGTTGATCAGTATTGGGAGTGACTTGTCCCCTTATTCTGGCCCTGGTACTATGATTGCACCTCGTGAAGGAACTTATTGTGGGAACTTCTTCTTTCAATTATGGGAACAGACATCGTGTCTCCAGCAGGTCCTGTTTCCCTCCATACTTTCCCTTGAGCTATGAACAGGCTAATGACCCTTACTCATAAACGATTGACCTTTATGTGTACAATTCTGTTTCTACTGTTGCATTTAGTCCAAGAGGTTTGTACAGCTCAACATGTAAATCAAGTAAGCAAAAATGTCTCTCATGTCCTAGCTATTCAAAAAATCATACACAAAAAACTAGACCCAAAGGTAAATGCACTCAACGAGGCTAAGATATGGTTAGCTCTCTGGTGCCATAAAGCATATAACTGGAAAATCAAGTCTTGCCTGGAGACAAAGAGCCTAACTTAGAGAGAAGGAACAGAAAAGGGGAGAACATAAGTTACCACATATACCTTTGCTAACTGGTGATGTATAGCAGTTCCTTCCCTAAGGCCTACATTCCACATCCACTGGCAGCTGTGATGAGGATGAATAAGAGTATCTACAAACTTATTACTTAATCTTAGCATTATTAAAATGAGTATACTAGCCTGTTTTTCACTAAGAACACCCTGTTACTTTCTTAGTTACTCAACCTCACTATAATTTGGGTCGTTGTGAAAGAATACTAAGTTGGTGGGATACGTCAGGAAGAAGTAATGTATTGACCCCATGGATAGACATGCTGCTATGTAGCTCCAGTGGTTAAGACAAAAGTTATTCATGGTAAGACCTTGGAATTAGTACCTCTAAGCTGCACCTCTTTCAAAGTTCTATTATTGGCTACAAGGGACTTGGTTAGAATTGTGGGAGCCCGACAGTGACCACAAGAAAGCGTGGTTAGGGATGCGGGGATGTGCCTGCACACGGGGCTCCCTGCCTGGGAAAAGCATGCCTGCAAACAGGATGCTCTGCCAGGAGGCCTGCACACAATATCCAAGTTTCATGGTCCGCTCGCAAACGAGGGAACATGCCCTCCTTAGAAATAAGGAGGAGGCTGGAATTGTGAGCAGGCCTCTTAGTAAACATGTTGTGGTCGCTTCCTCCCTTTGCTCCCCCCGTCCTTGAAATGTGTTTGGCTACTTGCCCTTAATTGGTAAGGAATGCATCTTGTAGGTTTCAGTTTGTATCCAGTTACCGGGGTATAAAATAAACCGCAAGAGGGGCTTGCGTAGAATGGTTCCTCCGGCCGGAGTTGTGTCTGTGTCTGTCTTTTGTGTGTGTCTTGTCCTTTGTGTCATTTCGTCCACAACAAGAATTAATAAAATCTCATTGCATCAGCAAAAGCAAATTAGATTTCATGTTCAAGTGTTAGTGTGGGAGAGTAACTGCTCACTCAAAAAGGTTTCAACCACTAATGCCCAACTGGAAAGAAAATAGTTTTGTGACTTATGCTGTATAATACTCATTTCCTTTCTTTAGGAGATGATTATGTGAGGCATCCAAAGTGGAACTTTATGTTTGAATGATTTGTTTATGTAAGGCTGGAGCATATATTCTTTAAAACAAAGAAGAGTGCATACTTTTAAATAATATTTAAGGGGCGCCTGGGTGGCTAAGATGGCTAAGCATCCGACTTCAGCTCAGGTCATGATCTCACAGTTCGTGGGTTTGAATCCAAAGTTGGGCTTTATTCCAGCAACTCAGAGCATGGAGCCTGCTTCAGATTCCATGTCTACTTCTCTCTCTGTCCCTCCCCTGCTCACTCTCTCTCTCTCTCAGAAATAAGTAAAAACATTTAAAAATTTTTAAATAAAATAATATTTCAGGCATTAGTGTAGCTGCAATCATAATTGTTTACATTTCTTCCTAGCAATAAGAAATTCAGTTGTGGTCAATGTAATTTAAAGTACAGTGGAAGATTAGAAATTATCAAACCAACTAGGAGATGTTAACTATTCATTTGAAAAACATAATCTGGATAATTATATATTAATTTTTTAAATTTTATATTTGAGAGAAAGAGAGACAGACAGAGCATGAGCAGGGGAGAGGCAGAGAGATGGAGACAGAATCTGAAGCAGGCTCCATGCTCTGAGCTGTTGGCATAGAGCCTAATATGGGGCTCGAACCCATGAACTGTGAGATCATGACCTGAGCTGAAGTTGGACACTTACTGGACTGAGCCACCCAGGCGCCCCTAAATATTAATTGTTGATTTTGACAATATGTAAGGAATAGTTGTTTTTTTTTAATCTAATACACTCAGTCAGTATAATAGACAAACAATAAGGATTTTGCATGCCTGAAGGATTTACTCTTGTGATCTACCATGGTCAAATTTACATGGTAAATGTCATATCCTTAGAATTTTTCTTGCTACTGCACAGCTCCACAAGCAAGCCATGAAGAGTGCTTGGTCAGAGATTAGAAAATGTCACTTTTTCAAAGTCTCTCCACAAACTGTTGTATTTATCTTCCTCCTGAAACAAATTGAGACCAAAAACATTTTGAAAGAATTCTGAACTTGAAATATTTGTTAGCTACATGTTTATTTTAGTATATCTGTTATATAGTATTATTAAAGAAAGTCAAATTTATTGAAATGGCATACTATTTTCAAAAATACATGTAATCTAAATTATACATACATTCTCCAGTTGTTAACAATATTTAGCTTAGAAAAAAATTCATGGCCCATTATGGTTTACAGCTTCTCTATGTTGTTTGCCAAAACAATAAAACACTGCTTCATATAATCAATATAAAATAACAAGCATTTACATGGTTGGACAAGCCAGGCGATGGTTCACTGTAAACAATGGAAAAATGATAAAAGACTAGTGAAATGAACTCATAAAGGCTGCCAATGTAGTGAAATTCACCAGTATCTATGGCATTCCCTCTGCAAAATCAGAAATAATCACATGGGGTGGAGATAAAGCATAGAATCTAAGTGAACAATAGTAGAAAGTAAAATTTAAGTGTAAAGTGAAAAAACTGTTTACACATAAACATTGAACTTTGGATATAATGCTGTTTAATCCAGTTTTAAGATGAATATCACATCCATCAAAATATACTTGGAATTTGGCCTATTAAGATGTGAAAAATAAATCTGATAAGTTTTTGTTTCAAGTTTAAATTCTCACCGTGTAATAAAATTGGGAAAATCTCTAAGAAATAACTTTCCCAATGCCATAATTAGGACAGCCAAAATATTAAAAAACTTTTAAAACCATTATAGAATTTTATAAATATATAGCTAAGAATGATAAATTTTGAATTAGAAATTTTTTTTCCTCAGCTTTGTTTTTTATTATCAATATATTCTGGAGGTCACCCTTAAGTACAACATAGAGATACCCTCAGTCCACTTTTTAGCTATACAATATCTCCATTGTGTATATTTGACACAATTGAACCACCAGTTTCACATTTATCGACATTTGGGTTCTGTCCAGTCTTCTGCCATGATCATCAGTGAGTCAGTGAATAGCTTTGTGCATTTGTCCTATTGCATTTTGATGGGAGTTTCCTAGAAGGGCGATGCTGGAACTAATCTATGTAATTAGATTTAGGTTTAGGTTTAGATTTAGATTTAGATTTAGATTTAGATTTAGATATTACTAAACTTCTACAATAGGGATTGAACCATTTTGATTTTTCACCAGCCAGTCTTTTCCTTAAAGCCTCACCACCAATAATGTATGTTGAAAACTTTTGGAGTTTGCCAATGCAATAAGTGAAAAGCAAATAAGATTTTTAAATGCAGTAATTTCAGTTTTGCCAATAAAAGTTCACTCAACCTACCTCTTGTGTAAATCAATTTGCTTTTCTAAAAATCACACCTGTAGGATTTAGTGTATTCTTTTCTTGCCCACACATTTTCTTTTTTGTTTTTTCTTTTAAAAAGAGAATAAAAAAATGTATACTCTTTCAAAAATCAGAATCTGAGGAAATGTATTCAGGAAGACATGGGTAATTAACATAAACACAGACCACCTCTGCTTATTTTAAATTAAAAAGGAATTACAGATGCAAATGGTAGTCTTCAAGGACCAGTGTTTTGATAAAAAGGCCATATGGCTGTTTCTTTTCTGCAACAAACATGGCAGATTTAAATGCAAGCAGTGCTCGACATTGCTCTTCTATATCCCAATTCAAATACTTCTGAGGCTATATATGCAACTTTTGGGTGTGATCAGCACTTTGAAAATATTTTGTTATCCTACAAGTCTGTACAAGCCATAGATAATTTAAGTAAATGTAAAACTTTCATTCTGAATGATGACTTAGAAGCTTCTTAGAATCACTTTTTTTACTCCTGTTACATAATTTAGAACAATAGTTTCCTCCCTAATGTGTGATTGGTTCATGGATAAACTGCTATTTTATTTTGAGTTGATAATACAGATTCTTACTACCAAAAACCCATTTCTCTTAGAGTCTGAGATCCTGATTGTGTTTTAGCAACTAAAATATATGAAATAAATGGTGGGATTATATTTACATTGTATATAAGGCAAATAGAGCTTTACCCAGGGTGGTCATAAAGTCTTAACTTAGTGCTTTCAATAGATTCGTGTTGTTTTCCTTGGGGTCTACTATAATTCAAAATGCGCTGAGAACATGAAGGTATATTTTCTATTTGGGGCTCTTTGAGGCTCTTTGTTCCCTTTCTCCATTATAAGAGAGACTATAACTTTCCAGGTATTTTATAGATTCTCCTCGGGGAAACGTCCACAGTAGATATTCTACTCCGTTGTTAAAAAGCTAATGTTGGAACTAAAATCCCGTTTCCAATGTGACAGTGTTTCCACTTTCAAGGAAAACAAAAACAAATTTTGCTGGTTACTTCTCACTGATGCATGTATTCATCATTCTTTGTCTACAAAATGGCAATTCTTTACACGTATTGTTTCTGTTTCACAAAATATCTTAAGATAGTTATTATTAAACATTTACTTATTTTTTATGAGTTATGATTACTCATTTTAAATTACTCATATTAAATGAGTTATTATTACTCATTTACAGGTAAAAAATGAGAACCTGAAAAGTAAAGTAACTTACTGGTTGTTACAGTGCTATTTGATCTGTGAACCTCAAACACAGTTCCCAAAGCATTTTTACTGCAAGGAACCATTTCCCCAGTGACATTCTCATGTGATCCTTGACCATTTTTATAGTTATTTCTCTGGAAGATAGAAATGCAGTTTTTCTGTGTGCATGTGATTTTATTGTGGCCATGGTACTTATCCGTTATATTCTAAGACTGCATTTATATAAAAGTAAATCATTTTGTTAACAGAAAATTAAAAATTTCTATACTTGCAGGCAACAAAATATTAAGACATTCTGCTTAGTGTTAAAGATCATAGATTTGGGAGGCACCTGGGTGGCTCACTCAGTTAAGCATCTGACTCGGTTTCAGCTCAGTTCATGATCTCATGGTTTCGTGAGTTTGAGCACTGCATTGGACTCTGGTAGCAGCACAGAACCTGCTTGGGATTCTCTCTCTTCCTCTCTCTCTCTCTCTCTCTCCCTCTGCCCCTCCCCTGTTCAAGCTGTCTCTGTCTTTCTCAAAGTAGATAAACTTTTAAAAATAATCATAGATTTTGGATTGAGATTGCTCAAGTCCATATCTTTCTGAATCAGATATTAGGTATGTAGTCTTGGGAAAGTCATTTAATCTTTCGGTGCTTCAATTTCTATACTTATTAAATTAGCTTAATAATATATAATTCACTGGATTGTTGAAAACACTAATTAAAATACATATGTATATCTTCACCCTCAAATGTATAAATGTACATATATGCCATATGTATGTAAACCTTAGGATAGTAACTAACACATAACTGACCTGCTTAATAAATGGCAGTTATTTTTTTTTTCAATATGTTGTACATTTTTTTTTTTTTACAAATAGTTTATTGTCAAATTAGTTTCTACATAACACTCAGTGCTCATCCCCAAAGTGCCCTCCTTCATGCCCATCCCCCCCCCCCCCCCCCCTCCATCAGTCCTCAGTTTTTGTCAGCATTCAAGAGTCTCTCATGGTTTGCCTCTCTCCCTTTCCCCCACCATTTCCGCCCTTCTTCTCCCCCTTGGTCCTCCGTCAAGTTCCTCCTAATCCTCCTATACGTGCAAACATATGGTATTTGTCCTTCTCTGCCTGACTTATTTCGCTCAGCATAACACCCTCAAGGTCCATCCATGTTGCTACACATGGCCAGATTTCATTGTTTCTCATTGCCATGTAGTATTCCATGGTATAGATAAACCACATCTTCTTGATCCATTCGTCTGTTGATGGACACTTAGGCTCTTTCCATGTTTTAGCTATTGTGGAGAGTGCTGCTATGAACATTGGGGTACATGTGCTCCTAGGCCTCAGCATTTCTGTATCCCTTGGGTAAATTCCTAGCAGTGCTATTGCTGGGTCATAAGGGAGTTCTATTGTTAGTTTCCTGAGGAACCTCCACACTGTTTTCCAGAGGGGCTGTACCAGTTTACATTCCCACCAACAGTGCAGGAGGGTTAAATGGCAGTTATTATTGTAATTGTTTCTAGAAACAAAAGACCAAACAAAACTTTGTTAAATATTTCCTACTACAGAAATTCTTCCAATTTGCTGACAATTAGTCACTTCTGCTTGTATTCATAGAAAGAAAAATCTTTTCTCTTGTTTATGGCTGGTTCAAGATTTTATTCTGTCCTCTGACTGCCTATACAAAAAGTATTTAAGCTGACTAAACAATAATAAATAGTATTATTGTTGAAATGATAAGTAGTAATGTCTCTGACACATTAAGGACCAAATGCATCATTTAATAGACCAGAACGCAAGATCCATTCTAGATTCAAACAGATTTAGATTAAAATTTTTGCTTAAATTGTTTACTTTATCTTAGGTTTAATTTCTCCATACATAACAATCAATGAATAGAAAATTCTACTTTATAGTGATTTTGAGACATAATGGGGTCTATCATGGAACATGGCTGGTGTATCCCCTGGCTTTCAAATGAATATCAGCTCCTTCTCTTCTCTGAGAGCCAGCTATGGCTCATACCTGAAACAAATATCTAGAAAAACCCTACCAAAGAGCACTGGTAATTTACAATTGAAAATTTGAGAACAAAACTGACCATATATTATAATTTATATTTTTGTAATATTATAAAATTTAGGCATATGTTTTTATGAATCTTGATATACCACATATAATTTCTTCAAGAGTTTCCAAATTGTGGCTATGTAAATAAACTAAGCAACCTATTATTTCACATATTTAATATCCAAAATAGAAACCCAATGAAATAATTATAAAGTCTTGAAAAAATAAAACATAGTAAGTCACTATACCAGAATAATATTGTATTAAAAAATAGTTCTGCAAGTCTTTCCTTCTTTCTTATTGTTGTTTCTTTCCAAAAGGGCTGGACCATCTCATAGATGTTAATCTTTCTTAAGAACTAACTTGACAATATGGTGCTAAAGACATTGTGACAGACTTTTAAAAAAAATGTTTCTTTATTTTTGAGGGAGACAGAGTACGAGTAGGGGAGGGGCAGAGAGAGAGAGGGAGACACAGAATTGAAGCAGGCTGCAGGCACCACGCTGTAAGAACAGAGCCCAACGCGGGGCTCGAACTCAGGGACTGTGAGATCATGACCTGAGCCGAAGTCGGACCCTTAGTCTAATGAGCCATCTAGTCGCCCTGCCCCCCTCACCTTTATATTTTTTAATAAACTTTTCTTTATATTGCATCTTTTCCTCTAGGAAGGACATGTTTTCTTTTCTCCATATAATGAAATAGACAGTGGTGGAAATAGTCTGATGCCAGTGATGGTGAAATTGATATTGTATCCAGCTCCTGCCATGATTGCAGTCCAGGGTGACAGAGTGTTTGCACTCCCTATAAATTATCTTTCTCTACAACCGAATGTGTGTCTTTATTCTGAATATAGACCTTAGGCAATTACTAATCTTCAGTGGCAGAAAAATTCAAGCTTAATCTTTTTATGTTATCTCATTATTTCTGTTCAATAATGAAATTTTAATTTCTGTTTTAGTATTTCATGCAGTCAACTGTTAGGTTATTCATTATGAAACTGTTTCTAATTCCTAGGAATGGTATTTTAATAATGTGAAATCTCTTTCACACATCCTAGTATCTTTTATAATCATGTCTCTGTTTTTCTCCTTGGTTTTATTTTATTTGGAAACAAACCCAGCATGGCAAGTTGTAATTCCAAGTTGACCGATGTTTCTGAATCAGACACATTGCTCATAATCAACACTCTGTAAATTTTAAGGGAAAAAAAAATTGGGGAAAGAAACTCAATTTCATTCGAAATGCCAGCTGCAATCTTGAGCTGACAATCTCGAGCCTTACTTGATGTTTAATGCTTTCACAGTTACTGAGTGGTCATTTAAGTTTTTGGTAACTGATCTTAAAGATTTTCCAGGTGGAAATTGTTTAGAATATCACCAGGTACATGGTTTTTTTTTGATAGAACTATGCTTTGAGAGACTTCTCCACCAGGGCCTATAGTTCTGTGTATTTATGGCAACAAATTGGGGCATCTCATTCTAAAGCATTTGATAACTTACTTTTGCTAAAGAGTATGTCTGTCAGAAATATTAGACCTGTATCATTTTATTGTGTTTCTCCCTTAAGTTAAAGGGCCTTGGGGTTAAATTTGTCATCGTTTAGCTAGAATTTCCCACTATTATGTTTCTTTTTGTGTTATATTTCCTATGTAATAACAGAAATAATTTCCTCTTTCTCTCTTTGAGTAAGGCTATTTTAATTTTTCCTTATTTGATTTACTATACACATAAATAGACTTATTTATTTAATTGAGGGTGGACATGGGAAAGAACCCAGTGAATAGTGTTGGTGACAATGTGTTATATCAGGTTCTTTAAGACTTTTTCATAGGTCTGGTGCTGCATCACTTCCCACTCATACTAGAAGTGGATGGGTGTTATTACCAATTGCCTAAGCAGTTGTAGATTTCAAGAGAGAAAAGAGAGGGAATAAAATCAAGATTATTCAACTTGTTAAAAAATAGTTGGTGATTACACTCTGGCAAAGTTATCAAACAAAGAAACAAAAAAAGATTTGATGCCTTCAAAAAGTTCCCAGTCATATCAGTAAGAAAGACAATATACCATTTATTACAAAGCATTATGATAAGAAGTGTGAGTAAATAGAGGGAGGGAGAAGAGATCTATAACAAGTCATCTAATAAGGGATCCACAGATTGATGCTATGGCCTTGTGAACTTCAAGAGGATAAAAAAAATCATCATTTTCACTAACCTCTTCAAAAATGCCACTTGATTCAATTTGTTAATATAGGCAATAGGTCACAATAGTATTAACAGTATCTGCTTTATCTTCAACATATATCACAAACACTTTTGTATCACATTATAGTTGCTGCAGAAATTCTGCATTATTAATGATTATCTCTATTTTTAAAATATAGTACTTATTAGCTCTGTCTCTAAATCTTCTAATTTCTGTTAATAAACTATTTTAATTTTTTTGGAATTTTATTTGAATTATTGCTTTATTACCCTATGTATTTTATTTCATGCATTAAAAAGTCATTCTCAGCAAGGGTTCTTAGTCTTCACAAGACTGCCAAACAGGCCCATGAAAGAAGAAGTAATCAAGAATCTTGGTCTGGAGATAGCTTTTAGGTGAAAAGAGAAGAAACTAAACAAGAAATTTCCAGTAACACCAAAATTAAGGGAAATGAGGAACAAATTACAGAGATTGTAGAAGAAAAGAGAAAGAGGAGAGACAATAAACCAGACAGAAGAAAAATATAGTTTTAAGAAAGAGGAACTGTTCAACAAAGTAAAGTGTGAGGAGAAAGGAAGTTGTGTGAAGAAATAGGAGTGGTTGTTAAGTTTGGTAATTTGCAATAAACTGAGGCAAATACGTTGAAAGACCATACAGGAGCAGCCCTGAGTTAAATGGCATTAGGTGACAGGGCCCAAATCCTATATAACATTTAAGGATCATGTTTTATTCCCTAGCCCACACTGCACCCAAAGGAATAAAACCAAAAATTTTGTTGGGGCTAGATCACCTTGGGTGATGCCTAAGAGGATCCCCTTTTCTTATTAAGATATAATTGCTACACATATAAAATTATTTCCTCCTGGAATCATTTGCTTTTACGCAAACAAAACTTCACAATTCAAACACTGACTTTGATAATAGCAGTTTCTTATTACAACTCGAGATCAAGCCACCCTCTAAAATATCTCTAGTCAAAAGAGGGCACAGGATCTGACACCCTTCTATTATGGGCTCTCTTTAAGTTGAATAAATACTTCCATAAGAAACCTCTTTTTAGAATACGGATATATCTGCAAGTACAGTTCATTGTTACTAATGTCTTAACTGGAATTATTTCATTGGATATTTTTGTTGTTGTTGTTCCCCAGAGTGAATGTATGATAGAAATACGACTGGGTACTTTGATTACAAAGAAAATCTGAAAGCAGAGGATTTTAAGGCAAGAGGAAGTAGAAACAAATTTCTTCACCCTTATTGCACACCAGATAAATGCATGTAAAATCAAAAGCAAGAAGGGGTGCCTGGGTGGCTCAGTTGGTTAAGGTCCGACTTTAGCTCAGGTCATGATCTCACAGTTTGTGGGTTTGAGACCTGGGTTGGGCTCTGTGCTGACAGCTGGCTCAGAGCCTGGAGCCTGCTTCAGATTCTGTATCTCTCTGTCTCTCTGACCCTCCCCTGCTCATGCTGTCTCTCTCTCTCTCTCTCTCAGAAATAAATGAAAACATTAAATTTTTTTTTTTAAATCAAGGGGAGGGGCAAGATGGCGGAGAAGTAAGGAGCTCCGTACTTGCACTCACGCCCATACATCACACAGAAAAGATCTGACCATTGGAAACCTTACAAAACCTGAGAGATTGGGAGAAAAAGGACACAGAATCCACTGAGAGAGCCTTCTAACGTGAGTGCGAACCGGGGAAGATAAAATCAGGCCGGGATCGGAGACTCCAGGGTGGGAGGCGATCCCCCTCTACCCTCTACGAGGAGTGAGAGGGGAAAAGGAGAGAGTCTGAAACAGAAAAACCTCCGCTCGGGGGTGGAAAACCTCCGCTCGGTGCATAGAAAGACCGTACTTGCCAAATACCTGCACACCAGGTTCCCTCACGCCAACTGGTCCTGGGGGGAGCTGAGCACACAAACTGCTTCTTTGTGCTGGTTCCTGGAGGCAGGACTTCAGAGAGGTGGCGCACCTGCCGCCATTGTAGCTCCCGGGCGGCTGGGGCCCCTGAAAGAGCCGCGTGGACACCGGGCGTCCGCGCTCCGGGCTGGCTGGAACTCGAAAGGGAAGGCAAGTAACGAAAAACTGGTAAATTAGCCTGTGAGTTCGTGTTTCGGGTGACGAGCCATAGAGGGACCCGGTTTTCCTCACTCCACTGGACTCGGGCTCAGAGCACCCTGCGGGCAAGCCCCCGCGCATGCGCACCAGCCTGACCCAGAGAAGGAAGCAGCGATTCTGACTCCAACCCCAGAGCTCCACAGGGGGCCTGGAATTGCCCGAAGGGGATGCCTGGGAAGCTGTGTCTAAGGCAACTTCTGCGGGGCGCGCGGACGGGGATTTGGAGATTGGAACTGGCCTGGGTTGAAGAGTGCAACCAACTTCAGCTGCGCCCCCGGTACGGGGAGGTTACACGCCCAAAAAAGCGAAGTGCAGCGCTTGGCTTAAGAAGGGACTGGAGCACCGTCACTCTCCTCCCCACAACCGCCAAGGCAGAACCCCCGCCTGCGGCACTGGATCACGCCACGCCCATCCCTGCCTGAGAGGTGGCCTCCTCCCTTTTTTTTTCTTTTTCTTTTTCCTTTTTTTTCTCCTTTTTTTGTTTTTTTCCTCTTTTTTTTCTTTTTCTTTCTTTTTTTTCCCTTTTTTTTTCTCTTTCTTTTTTTCTTCTTCTTTATCTTTTCTCTCTTTTTTCCCCAGAACACTGACCTGACTAACTCTGGTCGCCAGCTTGCTTAAAT
>NW_024082938.1:0-20133 GCF_003009895.1 Hyaena hyaena
TTCCCCGGTTCGCACTCACATTAGAAGGCTCTCTCAGTGGATTCTGCGTCTTTTTTCTCCCAATCTCTCAGGTTTTGTAAGGTTTCCAATGGCTTCAGATCTTTTCTGTGTGATGTATGGGCGCGAGTGCAAGTACAGAGCTTCTTACTTCTCTGCCATCTTGCCCTCTCTCTCTGAATGTTGAAGTTTTTTAAATTCTAAAACATCTCCTATTAGATTTGTCTCTCATTTCCCTTAATTCTGGAACCAGGCATTACCAGAGTTGAATACCTAATTAGGTAAACTAAGCATGTGCGTAAGTTGCCAGCAAAGCAGTGGCTCACCACCCCTCCCCCCCAAAAAAAGAAGCAGTTTTTCAAAGACTTTAATGTTTGACACTTTTCAAAAAGCCTTGAAGTAGTGTAAAAGGATTATTAGATTTATTACACTTGTATTATGGCTCTGTACTTCTCTCCCTCACTCTGGAGTGGACCAATGTCACCTTGGAGTATCGCTTAGGATCTATTACACTGATGATCCAGTCCCAGGAAGTGCTGACTAAATCCACATCTGCCTAGGATTCCACATGCATGCCTCTATCCAATGTAGTTCTCCATCATTTTCACAGATCTCTAGTTCTTAATTACATGTTTTCCTTATTGCTATGTGATTTTATAAATAGCAACATATATACTCTCAGGAAGTAGATTGTCATAACATAAATATTACTTTTTAATAATCATTTTTTGTTGTTTTTATAGAAAAGAAGATGCCTCTCTTCTAAAAGGAAGTACAAATTTGTCCCAGGACAGTGAGAAAACGGTCTTTCCAGGCACTTCCCAAAAAAGAAAAAACAAGTTTCCCTCTGCTGGCAAGAAATTGAAGGGCTGATACATGGATTGTAATAATAAAAAGAAAACCCAATATAAAATGGGCAAAAGTTCTGGAAAGACACTTCGCAAAAAAAGACATGATCAGTCTGTGCATGAAAAAAGTATTCAGTATCATTAGTCATCAGAGAAATATAAACTAAAACCACAATGATATACCACTACAGTCCCACCAAAATGGCTAAAATTAAGAAGACTGAAAATACCAAATGGTGACAAGGATATAGAACAATGGAACATTCATATCCTCTTTATGAGAATTTAATATGACACAACCACTTGGAAAATTATTGGTAAGTTTCTTATAAAATGGGACATTTATCTATCATGAAAGCTGGCAATTCTGTTTCTAGGTATTTATCACAAAAAAGAAAAAGAAAAATAGAATGATATGGTTACAAAATACTTGACTAAGAATTTGTATTAGCAGGGGCACCTGGCTGGCTCAGAGGAACATGAAACACTCGATCTCAGGGTCATGAGTTCAAACCTCATGTTGGGTATAGAGATTATTTAACTTAAAAAAAAAAAAAAGAATGCATAGCAGCATTATTTGTAATATCTAAAATCTGAAAAAAAAAAAACCCAGTGTTCAACATGTCCATTGGTATAAGAATGATTACATAAAGCCACATATTAATAATTCTGGCAATAAAAAGCACTGCTGATGCATACAACAATTAGATAAGTCTCAAAAACATTATTCTCCTGAAAAGGTCTTACAGGCAACAATACAGCTGTGTGACATCTTTTACTAGAAATTCTAAAAATTACTTCTGTTGAAAAAAAAAAATCAGAACGCTGGTAGCTACAGGGTAAAGAATAGGGAATTGACTGGGAAAGGTACAAACTTCCTAAAATGATCATAGATGTTTGGGTTGCACAGGTCCAAATTTACTGAATATATAGTTGAGGATTATACATTTAATTATATGCAAATTTTACATCAAGTCCAACTATATATATTTAACTTTCATTAATAAATTTCATGTTGAACTATTTAAAGGGAAGTGTATAGAGGTCTTTACTTTGTATTGAAATAGGTCTACAAATAAGATGTTTAGGAGTGTCTGTGTGGCTCAGTCAGTTAAGCAGCCGACTTAACCTCAGGTCATGATCTCATGGTTCATGAGTTCAAGCCTTGCATCAGGCTCTGTGCTGACAGCTCAGAGTCTGGAGCCTGCTTTGGATTCTGTGTCTTCCTCTCTCTATATACCCTTCCTTCCCTCCTTCTCTCTCTCTCTTTCTCAAAAATAAATAATAACAAAACATTAAAAATTAAAAAGATGTCTAATAGCAGGATAGAGGAAAAATAGGTACACGTATGTATGATGAAAAGAAGTAAAATGCTAGTGGAAAAACTATGTGTTGAAAATGTAATTGCTTAATGTAGAAGTCTTTCAGTTTTACTTTGTTTGTGAACATGTTCATAAATAAAACCAAAACAGAGAACCTTTGTAACATGTAACATCCATTCATTCAGCAAACATTTTTTGAACATTTGATACAGTAGAATAAAGTCTTTACTTCAATGAAGCTTACATTTTCACTCTAGAGAGAAGTAATAACTAACCATGTACATTGGTAATATGGCAGGTGGTGAAAAATTCTAAGAAAAATAATCCAAATGAGAATAGAAGTAGCTCTTTAAATATTGTTAATGGGAAAGAGTCTCTGTGAAGGCCATATTTTTATAGTAACCTGAATGAAGTGAAGGAATATATTTGGCTTAACAGCATTCTAGGCAGAGGCAACAACAAATGAGATGGCTTTAAGGTGTCTCTGTATGTGGCCCATTAGAAACAAAAACAAAGGGGGGCACCTGGGTGGCTTAGTCGGTTAAGCGTCCGACTTTCGCTTAGGTCATGATCTCACGGTTCGTGGGTTCGAGCCCCGCGTCGGGCTCTGTGCTGACTGCCAACTTGGAGCCTGGAGCCTGTTTCCGAGTCTGTGTCTCCCTCTCTCTCTGACCCTCCCCTGCTCATGCTGTCTCTCTCTCTCTCTCTCCAAGAAATAAATAAAAATATGAAAAAACAAAAACAAAAACAAAAACAAAGGGGCACCTGTGGGGGAGGGCTCAGTCAGTTAAGCATCCGACTTCGGCTCATGGTTCGTGGGTTCGTGGGTTCAAGCCCCGCATCGGGCTCTATGCTGACAGCTACCTCAGAGCCTGGAGCCTGCTTCACATTCTGTACCTCCCTCTCTCTCTGATCCTCAACTGCTCATGCTCTCTCTCTCTCTCTCTCAGAAATAAACATTTAAAAAAAAAGAAGAAGAAAATCAATGTAGCTGGAATAGCGTAGGAATGAAACAGAAGATCAGAGATGAGGGTAGGCAGGAGAATGGGGTAAAGAAGTTTATGCATAACTATGGTTACTATAGCTTATAACTATGTTTACAAATTCAGATTTTTACCCTGAGTAATAATGGAAGCCACTTGAAGGCTTTGGGCAGAAAGTGATGGAATGTGACTTATAGTTTACAACAGTCAACCTGTTATTCTGGTAATAAACTACAAAGAAACAGTTTTAATAGTAGACCCAATAGCGTGATTATAAGGGAGACCAGTTAGGTCTCCATATTGTCAAAGTCCAGTAAAAAATAAAGGTGTCTTTGGTTAGGATAGTGTTAATGCAAGTGATAAGAGTATGTATGTCCAGATCTGATTCTGGATATATGTACATGGTAGAGCTGACAGAACTTCCTCATGGGTTGGATGAAGAATATGAGTGAAAGGCAAGGAAAAAGCAAAAATGGCAAATGGAGGTGTCAGTAAAATGGGAACTAGTAAATGAAAGAGCAGGTTGGAGTGGGGAAGATATTAAGAATCTACATTGAGGTCTTTCAAATCTGGCAAGACTTTTAGACATCCAAATGAGAGGTCAGTAGGTGATTGGGTAAACTGAATCTGATGTCCATCTGGGACTGGTTGGTGTTGAAGCCATCGAACTTGTTGAGACCACTCAGAGAAGTGAGTACAGGTGGACTGAAAAGGAAGAAGGTCCAGGTCCAGAACAGAGCCCTAGGGCATTTCAACCTTTAAAGTCAACAAGATGAAAATCACCCCCCAAGAAAATGAAGGGTGTCCACTGCAGTAGAATGGAAAATAAAAGACTATGACCTGAAAGTAAGAATAGATCTCAAGAAGGAGAGAGTGATGATGTGTGCCCAATGCTGCTGGCAGACAGAAGACTGATAATTGGCCTCAGGCTGACAATTAGAGTTTATCAGTAACATAAATGCTAATCACTGTAGTGCATACCTTATATTCCAATTTTTAATTTTGTTTAATGTTTACCTATTTTTGAGAGACAAAGATGGAGTGTGAGCAGAGGAGGGGCAGAGAGAGGAGACACAGAATCCGAAGCAGGCTCCAGGCTCTGAGCTGTCAGCACAGAGCCCCACATGGGACTCAAACTCACAAACTGGAAGATCATGACCTGAGCTAAAGTCAGAAGCTTAACCAACAGAGCCACCCAGGTGCCCTCTTTATATTCCAATTTTAAAAATTTCCTTCTGCCCTGTACTCTTCTGTTGTACATGTAAAGACTCTTAGTCCTATTTCTTTAAGTCAAACTATATTAATTTCAGGGCTTACCCTTCAAACTACCATCCTCCCAAATGATAGTGAAAAGGATTTCAAGAAAGCTAAGGAGAAAATGCTTTATCTTCCCCTAGAGTGGAGAGAAGACAGCACTCGACATCATAAAACCAGTTATGAGGAGGTATAACTTGAAAACATCTGCAAAACAATTATCTTACTTTTTCATCCTATGAAGTCTTACATGAATGTGTAATTCTGTTCTATTTTTTTAACATTATAAAATTGCTGTCCTCAAAGTTGTCACACAAAATATATAAAGAGTATGCCTACATATGCTGACGTTTATTCTTAACATCCTGAGAAATACTATCTTATATATTGAAAAATTTATAGATTTTTGTTGTTTTAATAATTTTGCCATATTAAAGATATTAAAATAACATGTTTATTAAACATGTTATTAAACATTAATAAACATTTCATCATTTATTAAAATAAAACATGTTTGTTTTCCAAAAACAAAAAAAATTAGCTCTAAGCCAAAAGAGCTAAAAGATTTCCTTCTTCCCGTTTTGTTGGTAAAGACATAATACATCTCATGATCGCTGGATTCCTTCCTCAAAGAACTCAGAGTCCTTGTCTCCTTTAAATTAGTAGCGCCCTTGATCAGTCTTTAGATGGAGCCGAAGAGATAAAAGCCTGATTGGAATGGGTGCACGGGAGAATGGGAACAAAGGAATTGAAGACAGTAAGTCAAGGCAGCTGCCTTTAGTTCAAGGAGTTTTGCTGAAAGGGTGGAGGGGATCAGAGAAAAGGAGCATTAGCTGAAAGAGCATGTGGATCAAAAGAAAGATTGTATTTTTTTTAAAAAAATGAGAATAGGTATATCATTCTTGCATGAAATGGACACAATACAGTAGAGATAGAAAATTTGAAGATGCAGAAAGGGAGAGGTGGCACATTTCAGGGGCAATATCTTTGACGAGGCTAGGGGGGATGAGGCTGGGATGCAAGTGTAGTAGTTGGCATTCAGTAGGATTACAGCTTCATCCAGTGAAATAGGAAGAAGGCAAAGAATCTAAGTACGGATGCCACAGATTGCCACGTTTTGTGATGGGAGCATATGAACAAATTTCTGCTATTTCTTTTATTTTCTCAGTGAAAAAAAGAAATACACCAACTGCTATCAGGAAGAATAGGACAGGTTTCAAGTTTGTGGGGAGAGAAGATTGGAAAACAGATGTGTATGACTGAAGGAGAATATACTGATTAGGAAAAAGTGATAGAACAGCTAGGCTAGCTTCCCTTGAAACCTAATTCAAATTTGTGATCACGAATTTAAAAGGAGTTTCAGCAACAACTTGGATATTGAACTAAAGCATATATACCGAGTGAAACTATGGCACAAAGGAAGTCATATAAATTCATAGTCTGTACATTTACCCACACTTCTCCTCCACAGATATATGCGTGGATGAATGAACAGATGGATGGAAGGCAGGCACACATACGTGCATTAAGACCCTGAGTAATGCAGAAACAGCACCGCCACTCCTTCACCAGCTAACTAGTACTTAACTTCCCTGATTTTAGCTTAACAATTACTTCCTCAGAACAGCATTCTGGCTGTCCTGCCACACTCAACGCTCCCAGATCCTTTGATTACACCGTGTACTTCTCTGTAGCACTTACCCCAATTATATAAATGAATGCCTCTGTAATTATTTTTCATGTTTGTCTTACCCTACAGGCTGTTAGCTTCTTTTTCTTTTTTTTTTTTTAATATTTTATATATTTATTTTTTTTTTTTTTTTACAAATAGTTTATTGTCAAATTAGTTTCCACATAACACTCAGTGCTCATCCCCACAAGTGTCCTCCTCCATGCCCATCCCCCCCCCCCCCCCCCCCCTGCCTCTCTCCCTTTCCCCCACCATTTCCGCCCTTCTTCTCCCCCTTGTTCCTCCGTCAAGTTCCTCCTAATCCTCCTATATGTGCAAACATATGATATTTGTCCTTCTCTGGAGGCTGTTAGCTTCTTAAGGGAAAGAGACCATGCCAGCGTTGGCTGTTTATATTCCCATTGGATTGCCAGCATCAATAGAGGTTGGCACTGTCATTCACTCATCCACTTAAGTCACCCATCGTGTGAGAGCCCTCTATGAGCCATTAGCCATGAAGGCAATGTACTCACATGCAGACTTTATGGTCTTAGCATGAAAGGATTAATCAAAATATCACACAAATATCTAATAGCTACGATCAGTAATACATTAAAAAAATATAGACTTCTATGAGATATGAAGGAGATTTGGTCTAATCTGGGAAACATAAGGGTTACCTGGAGAAATGTATTAAGCTGATGTTTGAAGGATACTAAAAAGTGGATCTGAAGTGAAAAAAAACATTGTGGGCAGAGAAAACAGGTACAAAGTCACTGTGGCAGAAGTATGTATGGTATGTTTAAGCAACCAAAAGAAACTGAGTGGATTACAGCTCAAATAGGAGGACAGGGAGAAGGAAAGTAGGCAGTATCAGAGGAGTCTGAAGAAACAGGCATTGTCTGAACAAATGAATATTATCCACATAGACACACACACACAAATTTTAATTTATATACACATGTATAAAGCAATTCTTCAAGGAGCAAAATAATTGCTCTCATACTGTGGCTGAGACCGGTTTTTCCCATTAGATCTTTTTGCCACATTTTCCACCCCTCAATGATGTTCATGTAAATTCAATAAGCAAATAACTTATTCATATCAAGAGAAAATCAAATGACATCACAAAGGTAAATAATTACCAAATATAAATGTGAAAGGAAAAGTGTCAGAATCAACATATCAACAAGCCAAATTCATAAGAACACATCAGTAGCCGTTAGAACAATATTTACATTGCAAACTCCTATTTTGTTTCAGCAAAACAGTATTAACCATCAAATCATATTGAAACTGTTTACGGTCATTAGCTTTACTTTTACTAGCTTTATATTTATTTGGGCTTTAAATTTTTCATTTTATTTAATCATTCTTCAGAATGATGTAGACAAGGATTTGTGCCTGGTTTTATATTTGTACAGATTTGAATAGAGTTATAATCAAATAATCAAGTAGAAACCTATTTATAGAAATTCATTGATTATATTTGAACATCACTGCGATAAAAAAAAATGTGTCCATAAAAATTTCCTATTAAAAATGGGTATTTGCTCTAAGAGGAACTTTTTTATTCCCTTTAAACAAAACTTATTAAAACTTATTAAAACTTATTAAATTAGCGAAGAATGAGGAAAGACAAGTAAGAGTCTCAGAGTCCCCTCCAATAGAGAAAAAACAAATTAACCTCCACAAGCTGGGAATTGTACATATATTATCTCTTAAATGCTTACATTAAAAGTAACATAAAAACCACCACCACCATCTAGACTCCTGTCATTTACTAAGCATATTTCATGTATCAGGTAAAATATAAGCACTCTATAAATATTGTTTAATTTTTTTATGTTTGTCTATTTATTTTTGGGAGAGAGTGCCCACATGAGCAGGGAAGTGGCAGAGAGACAGAGAGAGAAATCTAAGCAGCTGCACTGTCAGCACAGAGCCTGATGCAGGACCTGAACTTGAGAACTGTGAGATCATGAACTGAGCCAAAGTCAAGAGTCCGGCACTTTAACCCAACTGAGCTACTCCCAATGTTATTTAATTTTAAAATATTATTTAATTAAATATGCTTAAAAACAATAAGGATAGGTATTTCTTTATGCCCAGTGTATGGGTTAGGAACCTGAATCAAAGGAATGAATCAGTCTACAATCACCTAACTGAAGTCTAAGAATTAGACTAAATGTGCTGAGCTCAGAATCTAAGTTACAGTGAGTTTCACAGTAAAAAGAAATTTACCAGTGCCACATAGTGAGTGCGTGGGGAGCTAAAGTTAGTCTGATGTTTCCTACTGTACTACAAGCTGTTGAGAGCACCCGGTGAAGGATCCAGATGACAGGTCAGCTCTCCAGAAAAGAGCTTGGAATGCTAATGAAAGCTCTATAATGACACTCAAAGATAATCCTCCTCCTTTTTTAACATTTGAGAGACAGTGTGTGTATATGCTGGGTAAAAGGCAGAAAGAGAAGGAGAGAGAGAATCCCAAGCAGGATCCACACTATCAGTACAGAGCCGAACACGGGTTTCGAACTTGCAAATTGTGAGATCATGACCTGGGCTAAAGTTGAGAGTTGGACACTTAACAGACTGAGCCACCCAGTTGTCCCCAAAAACTCTCCTTTTACAAGTTTGCTTGGGTCTCCTGTCCTCTCCAAAACCATGCCACCAACCCTGTGAGAGGACACTTAGTTGTAATACATTATAGAGACTAAAGCTGACAGTAAAATATAAGAAATAGTTCCACAATAAAGATTACTATGTAGCTGTGTTGGTCTAGTGGTCAAAAATGTCTGAAGCCACACACACACACACACACACACACACACACACACACACACACACACACAGCAAAAACAAACCTAGGAGCCAAAATCAAAAGAACATGAGATAACAGAAACCGTATCAAGAGTAATGAAGATCAGAAGCTTTCCTGACTCAGAGAGGTTTGCCAACCACTGGTATTGAAGCAACGGTGGAGTCACTGTATACAAGGGGGTATAGCCCAAAGCACATGCATGCAACTGCTTCAGGCTGTAAGCAGCCACCTTTCTTTAGCTTGTCTCAACTCTTTGAGAAGCCTTTCTTCTCACCAGGTTCTCAAAAATTAGTATACACCATTTTCTATAGATCCACCAATACTATGAAAATAAGTGAGTTCCTCATAGAAAAAAATATGTGAATGCCAATTATTTGTTTTTTTAGAAGTCTTTGAATTTGGTGTGATGTAAAAAAATAGACTTGATGCATTAATTCTCAGTTTTTTGTGATAGAAATAGAAGACTAGAATTAAAGCCTAGAAAGTCACAATCATTGCTCAGATATTTGAAGGAAAAAGGAAACTATATATAGAAAAGGTCAGAGGGAAAAAGAATAGAACACTTAGAAACACCTTCTGTATCAGAAGAACTTGCAAAAGGATCTTTCCTTTAGTCTAAACTCTACTTCTGTAATCAACATACATTTATACAGTGCCTATTTATTGGTAATTGACCCATAATGTTGGTTTCTTCTACTTGCATAGGAAAATTTCCATAGGTAACTAATACTGCAATCCTCACATGTCACCTTACCCAAGATTAAAGGGGATAGCATTTCCAAAGAGAGAATATGTGCCGAGAGAAAAAGAAAGGAAGGAGTAATTGGTGGTTTTAACTGCAAAGAGGAAAAACACAGATAACTGCATAACGTTTTCTCAGACTTGAAAGCTCACAAACCAGAGCAGAAAATGCCTCAGAGATTTAAGGTCTAGAATAACCCTAGCCCCTAAATTCACATTAATTTGCCACTGAATGTGTCCATTTGAAATAGGATTGGCTTCACATTAACTGCAAATATTATACAGAAAGCTCACATTTCTAAAGTTTTTTAGCCTCAATCTAGGATTTGTTTAGAAATTTCTTGTGTTGCTAACTTATCTGAAAGCTATAAAACATTCTTTAATACCCCAAAATTTCAAATATATACTAAAAATTTAACACAGACACTGAAGTAACTCTTTGTTGTATAGATAAATTCTCAAGTCATAAAATTACCAACCTAAAAGACTTCTAAACCATATGTATCTTCAAAACATTATAGAATTGATTCATTTCAAAGTTATATCCTTGGTTATTCTAAGTATCTATACCACAATATTTCAAATATAAATGTCTTCTTAAAGTCCATATCACAAAATCACTTATTTTGAAGTTAAAAAGTTGATGTTTTATGAGATATTCTTTATGTATGAAAATTATCATTGCTTAGGAAAAAATAAATCAGTGATGCCTAAAATACTATGTATTTTTTCATTTTAACCTTGCTTCAAGATCGCAAAACATAAGCTTCTTATAAGATCACCACAGGAAATCAATTTAGTTAAGAGATATGAAAACAGTCTACCAAAAACTGTATAAGCTTCTAGCTAGAAAAAGTGTTTTGGAGAACAAAAATTATTCCATTATGTTTATAATAAGTCCTGAATAAAAAGATTACTTCTCTACCTATACTAGGAACTTAAAATAATTTATCAGTTATGACATAATCAACAAATGGAAGCTTCATTGAAAAACATGCAAGTACATAAGTCTAAGAAAGATGACTCATATGCAAATGGCTACAGTCGGAAAGGAGTACTCTCATGAAAACAGGAGATGAAGAAGCTCAGAAAAATAACATGAAGTTGAATAGATTAGTCTAATTGAAGAACCAGACAAATCAATATGGAAGACTTCAGAGAAAATTTCTGAAAAACTTCATTTAAATGCAAAAGAAATTATTTTATGGGTAAGAGAGAGAGGGTTTCTGTTCCATTTTTTTTTACTCTTCAAGAGCACATAAATCAACAAATTCCATTCCTTCTACGGTCCTATGTATGAGAGAAAAGGAAAGTTTTGCCACTGTGAAACACAGGTTTTTTTTTTTCTGTACATGACTTACATAGTGGTATGGATAGCTTCCCTCAAGTCCCATATTGCAATAGCCAAAGTACCTTTGGCCAGAAAGAGTTGAGAATGTTCTTTCAGATTTCCTGTCATGAAAACCTTCATCCAGGTTCCCAAAAGGGTCTAAAGAAAGTGGACCAAACGGTGCTTTTCTACAGTATGCGGTACTCTTGAGGCAAGCCCCAGGACTAAGATAGTCCTCTTAGCTTTACTTTTTGTTTAATTTGGCAAAATAAATACTAAATGATAACAGCCAGAAAGTCTGTTGTTTTTACGATTTTTCAGTGATTACTGGATTCCTGAAATATAGAAGATTATTTTCTAAAATAGAATACATACTCAAGGAAAATTACCTAAGCAAACACAGTATTACTCTTAATCACTATGTAATTTTCTTTATGCAAAATTACCTTTCCCACATAAAATTAGCAATGACAGGATTGATTTTATCATGTATAGTAACTTGGGGGGGGAAAGCACATTTCCTCGTGTAATTTTCACCCAACCTACTATATTTCAGCTATCATGAATAATATTAGCATTTTCAATAAAGCCTGCGATTGCCTTCTTTGGTGAGAACATGCTGTATCCATAAAAGATGAGTAACTGTTATGTTTTAGACAAAAATCTGACATTTCCAAGAAAGAAACGTGCAAAAAGCAGCCAGGATACTCTCTATACACAAAATACCCTATGATTGCTCTGAATTTTTAGACATCAACCAGAGCATCCTGTGCTAAGATAACTACATGCAGTTCAGCCAATTGTGCTAACACTCAGAGTACACCCTTCATCAGGGAGCCCACTTAAAGGATAAAAATAGCTCATTTACATTAGAAGTCTCCAAGGAAACTCAGATTGGATTTTACCTGCAAGGTAGAAAACTACTTGATTACTCAAATATGTCTATGTTGTTCTCACCAAGGAGAGAATGAATGGACCCCAAACACAAATTTGGTCTAGATACTGAGACTACCAACACCATACATACGCCAGGAGGGTATCAAAAGGTTTATTACTCACACAATGAGACTCCCTTGGGAGACTGGAACAGGTTCCCAAACCTGTCCAAAATTGGTTTAGGAGAGCAGGGAAACGAGACTGGCTTGAATTTTTGTGGTAGTTAGAAGGTGGGGCTGGCATTTGGGTTACTATACACATAGTTTGCTTGGTTTGAACTTCTTGCAAACCTAAAAGGAGGAAATGATCAGGCTTTCATACCAGCTTGCCCAAATATGGGGTAAAACAAATAATTAAATTAATTAAATTATAAAAAGAAGAGTCTTAAAAATAGTCAGCAGACAACCATCAAAAATGGAATTTAGACTCCTTATTACAAGTTAGCCTTAATGATGAATGATAGCTGAATTGTGCCATGTTTAATTTCACTGAAGTTGGTACTTAAACCATATGGCACTCTGAGGCCTATAGTCTGAAACCATTAAGGATGATGAAAAATCTCCCCTTCATTTTTGACTTGATGACTAGATCAAACACTAGCATTGTATATCTTCTGAAGTGAGATGACTGCCTTTATCACTATCAATGTCTAGACCTCTGAAGGAGAGAAAGAGCACCTTCTTAAGGCCTTATATTGTGGTTTCAGTTGTTCAGAGTTTAACGTGACTGATTTTCATTCTGGGTTTCTGTGAGGGAAGAGATTCCCAGAGACCTTCACCCTAAAGGAGCCAAACTTGGATAAGGAATTATTGTTGCTACTATTGGCCAGATCATTTGCCTAAGCAGACCTTAGGCAATGGCTCAAGAGTGTGTAAAACCACTGTTGGTGGGAATGTAAACTGGTGCAACCTCTCTGGAAAACAGTGTGGAGGTTCCTCAAAAAATTAACAATAGAACTCCCCTATGACACAGCAATAGCACTGCTAGGAATTTACCCAAGGGATACAGGAGTACATATGCTTAGGGGCACAGGTACCCCAATGTTCATAGCAGCACTCTCAACAATAGCCAAAACATGGAAAGAGCCTAAATGTCCATCAACTGACAAATGGTTCAAGAAGATGTGGTTTATCTATACAATGGAATGCTACATGGCAATGAGAAAAAATGAAATCTGGCCAAGTGTAGCAACGTGGATGGAACTGGAGGGTATTATGCTGAGTGAAATAAATCGGGCAAAGTAAGATAGATACCATATGTTTTCACTCGTATGTGGAACAGGAGAAAATTAACAGAGGACCATAGGGAATAGAAAGAGCAAAAAAGAGTGAAGGTGAGGGAGGGAGGCAAAACATAAGTGACTCTTAAATATGGAGAACAAACTGAAGGTTGATGGGGGTTGGGAGAGAGGAGAAAATGAGTGATGGGCATGGAGGAGGACACTTGTTGGGATGAGCACTGGCTGTTATATGGAAACCAACTTGACAATAAACTATAATTTTAAAAAAAGTGTGTAAAACCAAGCATAAGGAGCTGATTATAAGTAAGGGCATCCAGGGCTAAACTGACTGCTTGAAATTCAGCCAATTGGGGTAACCCTTAGGGCAATTTTTGGCTATCGAGGTAGTGCAGAGACTTTAAGAGCCATGAAAGGGTGTTGCTAAAACCTCTACAATGCAAGAGTCTTTGAAGGGCACTGTTGTATTGCTATGTGGTCAGAATCTAGAGCCTTTTGTTCAAGGAAGCCCCATTTGAGGTTGTCCAATTAGCAAGTAACAACATAAATGAACTAAATAAAATGTATAAATAAGGACTACATTGCCTCCGGAATTCAAAAGGCCTAAAACATGTTGGAATTATCTTAATGCTGTCTGTACTGAAAATGTCGATTTATTTTTTTAATAGTATCAGGAATGGAGTAGTCTTTTTGAATAATCAAATGATGCTAAGAGATTTTTACTGAGGGAGCCATGACCTTGTATTTCATGTATGGCAATGATCTATTCCTTTTTGTCATTTTGTGAATGTTTATAGGTCCTGATTGAATGTTTCAAATGCATGTCCCTGGAGGAGGATGTTAACAGTGTAATGCCATACGTGTGCTCTTGGAGAAAGTCATACAAGGTTTAAATTCTGCCTGCAAAGACTGTGTGAAAGTGTGGCTGCTGACATACCCTATGGTAAAGGTGTATTTTGTTCTTTCAGAAGTAAAGGTCAATTGCAGCTGACTGAAATAGACTCTGAATAGAGATTAGCCAAAATCTATGACTGCAAGTTATTTACCTGTCGCTGATTGGATGAAATCAGTAATTTCAATAACATTGAATAGGTGAGCCCAAATAGGTGGGGCCACAGCATTAAGGTCATAATGATCCATTATGATGTGGTATTCATTGGTTTTAGGTTTAAGAGCAGGTCAAGTTGAACTATTAAATAAAGAAGCACTGAAAATAATCACCCTTTCTATGAATAACTCTTATGTATGGACTTTAATCATTGAAGGTGCCATTTTTATTTATACTGAGCTGTATTAACTATTTTAACTGGCGAGGAAGATCCGTGGAGTCCTATTTGTCAAGCCAATTATAAGTGCTGAAGATTTAAAGTTATTTTTATTCCAATAGGTCAGAGATTCCATGCCTACTATGGGATATTTTAAGATAATTTAGGCAAAGCAAGAATTCTGCAAAAGGATAGTTAGGGTGATGTATTCCACCTATTTTATGTTTGGTAAGTCCCCTAAAACCACCCTAAAACAAGACAGTGTCTTGTTTAATTTTTCTGTGATTCCAAAGTATAACTAATTTGATAAATATTGACAAAGATTTGCCAATTAGAACATTTTAGCAGATATTAAAGTTAATTCAGAATGTGATATAGAGGCACAAAGTCTATTTTACACTTTTTGTTGACAAATTCATTTAGTATTTTGACTTTTCAATTGGTCAAATTTCAAATCTGTTTCAGATTTTATTTCTTCTCCTGATATCTAGGTTAGGTTTGTTGTTATTGTTGTTCGATTTTTGTTTCATCATATTTATTTTGATTTTGCTGTTTATCAGATATACTTATGATAGGAGATTATGTCCACCTACTCATTAGTTTCTCCTTCCAGAGAATCCCAAATCAGTATCATGAAGATTAGAGGTCTCCCATGGCAATGGTGGCTTTAATGCTTTTAAGGATCTTAGATTTAAATTGGGTCTAAATTAACTCCTTATCTGAGCCATGGGGATACCATGAATGGACACTTTTTTCCATAACCCTGAGGATTAGAATTTGTGGGGGATGGGGGGAGCAACATAGGTAAAGGCAGTAGTGGTGACAGAATTATTCTGTAGTGTTCTAGTGAGCCATCCTAGTGGGATGTGTAGACCTCAGCATGCCACATGGTAACTGCTCTCCTCCTTATTAGTAGTCATCCAAAGGGACCATATCAGAGTGTCAGTTTTGTTCCGGAGTATCTTGTCAAATGGAGACCAATACCTGGTTGACACCCACAACCAGTGGTCACAAGGGTATTTCTCAGAGCCTAACATTAGTCACAGCTATGATTCTATGCTAGAATCAAGACACATGATTCAATCTGGGACACACAGTTGAAGTCCAGGCCATGGATTGGACTCCATGCAGCTTTCGCATCTCTCAAGGAAGCTAGATCAGGCATGTTTTCATGGGAAGCTTGAGGTATAGTAATGACTAAACCTATTTGAGTCAGAGAGCAAGCGGAAGCTCACATAGTCTCAGAATTGGTACATGCCACCTCTGCCATATTTTATTGGCAAAGTCACAGGTCATTCCAGAGCTACAGGGCAACAGGCCTGGATATAAGGAAGCCTTTAATTGGGGCCATCAGTATAATCAAAATACAGGAAAGTCAGTTCTTTGGGTTAGCCATGTAACTTCAATAAATCTCAGCATCTTCATTTATAAAAGATCTGGAGGATAGTTTTGATGATTAGAAAAATAATAGTTTTATATGATACCTGACACATAGTAGGCCTTAAAAAAAAAAAAAAACACGCTTTTTCTCTCTTTATATCCAGTGACAGGCTGAATTTCTGATGCAAGGGACCTCCTCTCCTGACCCAGATAACTGATGCAAAGGTTGCTATCTGATGCAAGCCAGTCCAATCATAACTATTCAGTTTTTTTTTTTAAATATAAGTTAGTGTTAAGAGTCAATGCCAGTCAAATTATTAGGGATCATAAAATAGAAGGCTTGGGAGCTATGAGTGACTCAGTTTTCTATCATCCTTCTAGAAGAAACGGTTTATAATAGAGTACAAAAGAATAAAATTCACACAGAATATTTTATGGACCAATGCCAAAGAGACAGAAGGTCTTGGAGGAAATTCAAGTCCTTTTATTTAGTTTTCCTTGGAATATACCTGCCTTAATGCCTGTCTTTAGTTATAGGAGATACTCCCAAATACATTTAACAAATTCTCCTTTTTATTTAGAAATTTCAAGTGGAGCTTCTAATATATCTACTAAAAGAACTCTGAGTAATACATAGATGCAGATCTAGGTTTCAGTCAAGAATTCTAATTGGAAGTACTGAACACGTAAACAAGAACAAAAACCTATTTTGATGACCTTTAACATTAGCAAAAGAGCAGAAGACAATAATTTAGGTGGCAAAATTATTTTAAAAATACTATGTTTGCATTATATACTTATTTGAATCTTTAAAATTTGATATAAAATGTTATGAAAATGTTAATTTTGTTTTATACACAAGATTTGAAATAATGCAAATTCCCTCAAATGAAAAATTCATCTTGAATTTCAGTCTCCAGCTGTGTGTATGCTCCCAATGTGTGGCAATGCCATTTTAATGGAAAAACACAATTATTGATTATCCTTATGATTAATCTTACATTTTGAAAAATTTCAATTATGCAAGTGTTAAAGGCTACAATTCTCATATAAAATACATTTCATGTTACTAATCAATAGTGTGGATGAGCCCTAAAAATTGTTACATGTTAGTTAAGAAACTTAGAGTAGCATAAAGAAAAGCACACTGTAGTCAGAAACTGATTTCAAAATCACTAGATACAAAACACCCATAATTAACAAAAAAACCTGATGATTACAAAATTTGATTTAAATATAAGCAATTATATACCTTAAGCATTGATTATTAGGATAATAAATGATTTGAATTGTTAAGAGAATGGACCCCTCTTTAACTTTGTCTAAGATCCTTAGATACCAACAAAAATTTGTTAAAATATTTTGTAACTACAGCAAAGTGCACCATCATGTGGTAGATATAATAATTGATTACATAGTTGGGGTACCTGGGTGGCTCAGTCCATTAAGTGTCCAACTTCAGTTCAGGTCATGAAATCATGGCTCATGGGTTTGAGCCCCAAGTTGGTCTCTGTGCTGACAGCTCAGAGCCTGGAGCCTGCTTCTGATTAAGTGTCTCCATCTGTTCTGCCCCTCCCCTGTTCATGTTCTCCTCTCTCTCTCTCTCTCAAAAATAAACATTAAAAAATGTAAATAATAGGTTACATAGCTAGTAACAGTATACACTGTAAAACAATGAAACTGGATCCAAAATATAAAATATAATGACAAGCAATACTAGTAACTAAAACATTTAATGTTCAAACGTCTTTCAATGTGTTCTTTATATATTAACTCATTTAATCCTTAAATATGTATGTGATAATATGGATATAATAGTAATTTTTAGATTAAGAAACTGGCACACAGATGTGACAAGTAACTTGATCATGGTCAAATAACTAGTTAGTGACTAGTATTTAAACCAGATAGTCTGGTTCTAGGGATTTGCACTCTGACTATTCTCTCATTACTAGCCATGAATTTTAGAAATTAAGATGTTATAGACTGATTACTTGTATCCCCCTCAACATCCTATGTTGAATCCTAATTCCCAATGTGATGGTATATGGAGAGTGGCTTTGGGGAAGTGATTAGGTCATGAGGACAGAGATTCATGAGTGGGATTAGAGCTCCCTTGGTCCAAAGCAAGAAGATGGCCTTTTATGAACCAGGAAATGGGTCCTCACCAGACACCAAATCTGCTGGCACTTTAATCTTGGATTACCTAGACTCCAGAACTGAGAAACATTTGTTGTATAAGCCACCCAGTCTATGGTGTTTTGTTAGAGCAGCCTGAACAGACAAAGACATAGGATAACATTGCTGTCTTAGCAGCAATAAGAACTTCTATCCCTACATTAAGCATGAAGTTACATTTTATGTACTGGTTGGAGGAATGAGGATAGGGGAGATAAGGAAGGTTAGGGACAGCAGTGCAGCATTCTGAGTCACACAGAAGCAAAGACCCAGAGACTTAGAATATTCTGAATGATAACAAAACCATAGGTCAGACATTATGGGATACCGGTTCACAGGCTTATCAGTGGGTAGTGATGATTGGTGATGCCTTATTTTAAAAGGGCAATTAAGAACAAAGGACATTTATGATTCAAACACTATTTAGAAGTACCTGGGATATAGACATTATACAAGCTGGAACAAAAATATCAAAAAGTATATGATATGAAACTTAGTACTGGGCTCTAAGTAAGAAAACTTACGTGTGTGTGTGTGTGTGTGTGTGTGTGTGTGTGTGTGTGTGTGTGTGTGTCTATTCACAGGGCTGAGGAATGTTGATGAAAGCTTCACTAGTCAGGGCTGCCCCAGAGTGGGAAGGTTCTACAGGCTGCATGAAGCAAACAAGGAAAACTGAAAGACTCTTCTTGATATAAAGGCAATGCCTTCAGACTCCGTTGAAAGGGCAAAGAAAAAGTAACAATGAAAGACCAGGTAGCAATATCAGTAGCTTAAATAATTGAGAGCAGGGTCAAGAAATAGCTTGAAATTAATGGTTATTTTGAGAAATAAGATAATTATAAGTCCATATCAGTAACTCCCTTTTTTTCCATGGCTGTGGCACATCACCAAACTGTATACCAGAGAACAATCCTAGATATTTGTCTTAGTCTGTTGGGACTGCTATAATTAAATACCAAGTCTGGGTAGCTTTTAAACAACACCAATTTTTTTCCACAATTCTGGAGTTGGGAAGTCAGAAATCAAGGTGCTGCCATGGTCAGGCTAATTCCTTTCTCTGAGTTGCAGATTTTATCCTCATATGGTAGAAGAGGATAAGGATTTCTGTGGGTTCTCTTATATAAAAATATTAATTCCATTCATGAAGACCCCACCAACATCACATAATCACTTTCCGAACTCCCTAGCTCCTAATACCATCACATTGGGGATTAAGATTTCAACATAAAAATTTGGGGAGGGAACACAAATATTTAGGCCACAGTCATCCTCTTACACTTTGCCGTATATGTGACTTTGGGAGAAAGAAAGTGTTCTTTCCATACGTAGCTCATAAAATAGATGGGCCAGTCCTGTGCAACCTCATCTTACATAAAGGTTTTTAAAGTTGTTTTGAAAGTATGGGTCTTGTTAGGAATCTCAGAAAAGATTAAGGCAACTTATTTTTGGCAAGAGAGAAATCCTGAAAATAGACTGAAATGAAATTTCAGGAAATCTTTTTGTCTCTATTATTCCTGTGCTATAAAAGAGCACATGCTCTCCTCTTCCCTTTTACAGGGGATGAATAGACCCCTTTTGTAGGGCCAGGCACAGAGTTCTGAACACACCTCTGCATGTTCTTCATATTTTCTTCACTAGTGTTCTCAGGTACAATTTTAAACTCAAACTTTAATCACACAACTACTGGTAGGAATCGAAGGACCTGACTCTTCTTACAGAGCCCGTTGAGCTCTATAAGCCAAAGGCCAGAGATACACATGGGCCCAAATATTCATATGCCTTCATTTTCTGAGCATTATGTAGAGGGCCTGATTCTAAGTATTTGTTAAACAGCAATAGATTAAAAAACATTCCTTGCTCTCACACAGCTTACAAGTACTGGGTAAAACAGGTAATAAAAAATGTACACATGAATGTGTAATATACCAAATGGTAGTGTTATCAAAACAAACAAACAAACAAACAAACAGGCAAACCAGGTGACGAACCATAGAGGGACCAGGTTTTCCTCACTCCAGCGGGCTCGGGCTACGCACCCAGCAGGCAAGCCCCAGCCCCTGCGCACCAGCCAAAACCAGAGAAGGAAGCAGCGATTCTGACTCCGCCCCCAGAGCTCGGCAGGGGGCCTGGAATTGCCCGAGGGGGTTGCCTGGGAAGCTGTGTCTAAGGCAA
>NW_024082938.1:25132-56816 GCF_003009895.1 Hyaena hyaena
GTTATGCTGAGCGAAATAAGTCAGGCAGAGAAGGACAAATATCATATGTTTGCACGTATAGGAGGATTAGGAGGAACTTGACGGAGGAACAAGGGGTGAAGAAGGGGAGAAATGGTGGGGGAAAGGGAGAGAGGCAAACCATGAGAGACTCTTGAATGCTGACAAAATCTGAGGACTGATGGATGTGGGGGAGAGGAGGGATGGGCATGGAGGAGGGCACTTGTGGGGATGAGCACTGAATGTTATGTGGAAACTAATTTGACAATAAACTTTTTGTAAAAAAAAAACAAAAAAATAGGTTAGGTTAAGAGAGGTCTTAGACAACATCAAGTAAACAAACACTTGCATTTTTGGGATCCTAGAAGGGGAAGAGAGAAAGGGACAAAAAACTTATTTGAAGAAATAATAACTGAAAACTTCCCTAACCTAGAAAAGGAAATAGACTTCCAGGTCTGGAATTCAAGAGAGTTCCAGACAAGATGAACTGAAGGAGGTCCATACCAGAACACATGTTAAAATATCAAAGGTTAAGAAAAAGAATCTTAAAAGCAGCAAGACAACAACAAAAAGTTACATGAGAGGGAAACCCTATTAGGTTAGCATGATTTTCCAGCAGAACTTTGCAGGACAGAAGATGCACCTGGTTGGCTCAGTTAATTAACTGTTGGGACTGCAGCTCAGGTCATGAGCTCACGGTTTTTGAGTTTGACCCCCACGTCGACTGTCTGCTGTCAGCACAGAGCTCACTTTGGATCCTCTATCCCCTTCCCATTCCCCCTCCATCTCTCTCTCAAAAATAAAGAAACTTTGCAAACCAGAAGGGAGTGGCATGATATATCCAAAGTGCTGAAAGGAAAAAACCCTACAACCAACAATACTGTTCCAGGCAAGGTTACCATTCAGAATGGGAGAGATAAAGAGTTTCCCGAACAAAATTTGAAGGCGTTTATCACCGCTAATCTGACCCTTACAAGAAATGTTCAAGGAACTTCTTTAAAAGGAAAGGAAAAGGCCATAATTAGACATAGAAAATTATGAATAAAAAGATGTAAAACATGACAACATATATGTAAAACAGGAAGGAGGGGAGTAAAGTTATTTTAGAACGTGTTTGAAAAAGAAGAGTGGGGTGGGAGGATGGACAAAATGGGTGAAGGGGAGTGAGAGATACAGGCTTCCAGATATGAAAAAATAAGTCATTCGAACAAATACCACAAAGGGAATATAGTCAAGGGTATTGTAATAGCATTGTATGGTGACAGATGGCAGCTACACTTGTGAGCATAGCAAAACTTATGAACTTGTTGAATCACAATATTGTACACCTGAAACTAATTTAACACTGTGTCAACCATACTAAAAAAAAAAAAATCTAAGGAATATGTTAATTTTTCTTATTAGAAACTTTAAAATAATTTATTGTGAAAGTAACAAGACTTAAGCTCTTGTCTTTTTATATATATAAAAGCATGTATACGAACACATTAACTAGCAACATCTTCATATAGTCCAGGAGATCATCTTATAAAGAAACATGACTAACAGCTAATAATCACTCATGCAATGAGTATTCACCACCAAGTAATAAGGGCTTATTTATTTTTTAATAATCATTGTTACTTCTACCTAGAATTTCCTAATACAAAAGGTGGGTTCATGCTCTTCTTCTTACATTCCATTTGGCTAGATACATATTTTAAAAGACTGTAAATGTAATAGCTTGACTAATAATGCAATTAAAAATTAGAACAATTAATAAACTATAACATTACTTCTGGAGAGAGAAGCTTACTAACTGGGGATTGGGAATATGGTGCAATAATACTTTTTATGTGTTTCTATTTTTTGAATTTTTTTCATCATGGACATGTATCACCTATTATCAAAAAAAGTTAATTTTTAAAAATGAATTTGTAAACAGAACATTATTCTAATATAAGCAATCCTTTTAACAGTCATAATACTTAAAGGAAATAAAAATATTCTACTCTCCTAAAATATTCAATAGTATTAAGATAATTAATCCATCCATATACTTTATTTCCCAACAGATAGAGAAAACACTAGAAAGGAAAGATTTATCTTATGCCTGAGTCTTTTTTCTTAATAAAGCTGTTGCCAAAAGCCAACCCACATTTTCACATCACTATGAGAAAAGGATTAGATGTGATCTATTCATGCTCGCTGGTAAAGAAACTTCTTCCATTGCCTGCACACTGAGATAGGAAAATACCAAGGTAATGATTAGATCATTGTCTCAGCATGACAAACGCAAGAAAATGTGTTTGAAACATATCTGACTGATCAACTCTGAGGCACAGCAACTTACTATTTAAACAAACTCTGAAGTCAAACTGCCCTCTGCCACTTACACTCTGTTGGACCTTCTTCTTTCAGACTCTTATAAACTAAATATGTCTCCCTAAAATTCATACATTGAAGCCCTAACCCCCCAATATGTCCATATTATTTGGAAAGTGGGTCTTTAGGGATGTAATTAGGGTTAAATAAACTCATAAAGATGGGACCCTAAGGACATAGGACTAGTGTCTTTATAGGAAGAAGAAACATAAGATCTTTCTTTCTCTCTACATGTGAACAGAGGAAAGGCAATGTGAGGACACAGTGAGAAAGCAGCCAACTGCAAGTCAGCAAGAGGTCCACTGGAAATTAAGGCTAAAAGCTACTTCCAACCTTACTTTGCAAGGCAGAAAGAGCTGAAATTTCACTGCCTACAGAGGGGAAACCAGCAGTAGCAAGGAGATCTCAGAAAGGCTCGGAAATTGAAAGCATCACATCTGTCTGAAGACCGGATAGCAAGATTGGCTGAAAACAGGATTGTCTGAATATGGTAAAAGGAGAAGGTGGACCTCCAGCTCCCCCCTCCAGGCTGTGCACACAGGCAACTGATCTTCCCTTATCAGCAGCCATGAGATTCTGGAGCCAGGGCCATGAGACTCTCCAAAGAGTAGAAGTCAGTCAAAACAGAAGGATTAAGAGGATACACTAAGCATTTCAATGCTTTATCCCACTCAGCAATCCAAATACCAGTAGCCATACCTATACATACATCCTAAATAAGAAAGTGGAAAATTTCTCTCTGCAGAAACTGATTCTCTCAAGAGATAACTCACATATGCTTTGCAGTGCTTATGAATATCAAAGTCCATGAGACAACAGACTTCCACACATACCCAGAACAGCCCTACATCTTTTTAGCTCATGTTTCTTTAATAAATAGCATGGATCATAAGACACCAAGAGAAGTCTCTAATAGAATTTGGAGACCAACAAAAAGAAAAGGAATATGGAGTAAATAGAAACAATGTAGGAAAAACAAAATATTTTCAACAACATAGTAGTCAAGGTTCTTCACAGAAACAAAATTTAAAGGAGATAAAGAATTGGCTCACATGGATATGGAGGCTGAGAAGTCCCATAATCTACTTTCTACAAACTGAAGAACCAGGAAAGCCTCTCGTAATGTAATTCATCCTGATTCCTAAGGCCCAAGAACCAGGAGTTCTCATGTTCAAGGCCAGGAAAGATGGGCATCTCAGCTCAAGAAGAGAAAGAATATTCCCTTCCTTTGCCTTTTTGTTCTTTTTGCGCCTTCAGTGAATTAGATGATGCCCACCCACGTTGGTGGGGTGGATCTTAGTCTATTGAATCAAATGGTAAACTCTTCCAGAAACACCCTCATAGACAGAAATGTCTCTGCAAACATCTGGGCACTCCTTAGCCCAGTCAAGTTGAACATGAAATTCACCATTACAAACCCTATAATTAACATTCAGAGAAATCAAATATATTTCATACATGACAACAAAACATAACTGGATGAAAATGGAAACTTAATGATAGAATCCTGTAGTAAACTAAAAATATTGTAAAAATAAATCAGTAGATAAGTTTTTAAAAAATAAGGAAGGGGATGTTAAGGAAATCTTACAGAAGAACAAAAATGTCAGAAAGAAAAGAAGTTATAAAAAAATAAAAAGACTTCCAACATGTACCTAATAATAGTTCTAAAAAAGAGGAAAATATCAAACCAACATGAGAAAAATTTTCAGAACCTCCATTGTTATGGATAATGTGTCCATGCCAAGACTCTCTGTTGGTACTACACCCTATTTTCTCTCATTGGTTACAAGGCCAGTATTCTTTCCCTCCCCTGGCCTAGGAAGACAGGCAACTGATCTTCCCTTCTTAGCAGCAGTGCACTTCTGGAGTCAGGGCCATTAGACTCTGCAAAGAGCAGAAGTCACTTACCAGTCAAAACAGAAGGATTAAAAGGGTACACTAAGCATTTCAACACTTTCCCCTATAACTCCAACATCACTGGTTCCTCTTATTCATTTGCGTCAGCACACCAACATGCTGTTATTTCTCTCCCACCTCCTCAACTACTGTCCCATATATAAGTTCTCTTACAGCAAAGCCCCTTTAAAGACTTACCATATTTACTCTCTGCAATCCTCCTTTTCCCAATCTTTTTTGAAATCACCCAATATAGGTTTCTATCTCCAACTTTATACCAAAACAGTTCTTACCAAGGTCGTCAATGGCCTCCACATGGATAAATCTCACTGTCAGTTTTAAGTTATGATATTACCATAACACCCAAAATTGAAGATACTAGGCATTTCTCGGAAAAATGATTCATGTACTCGCAAAAACCTGTTCATGAATATTTATAGCAGCTTCATTATAATAGCCAAAAACTAATAATAATCCAAATGTCTTATAATGGGTAAATGATAAAATATCATGGTACATAAGATACTATTCAACCATAAGGAAAAACTATTATTACATAACAACAAATTGGTTGAATCTCTAGAGAATTATGCTCATTTAAAAAAGCCAATCCCAAAAGGTTATATAATATGCAATTCCATTTACATGACATTCTTTTAAAAAAGGTGGAAGAAGGGTAGGAGGAAAGTGGATGTGGGTACAAAAGAGCAACATGAGAGATTCCTTGTGATAAGGATAATGTTCTGAACTTTTACTATCTCAATGTCCATATCCAGTTTGTGACATTATACCATACTTTTGTAAGAGGCTACCAGTGGGAGAAACTGAGTGAAGGGTACATGACCTCTCCATATAATGGCTTTCAATTGCATGTGAATCTATAATTATTTCAAAATAAAGGAGATAAAAAGCTAGGTTGGAGTTTATGTTGTTCTTTACTCTTTGAGAGAGAACATTTAAAGTCATCCAGATAATTCTTGGGGGGTAACTCACCCAGATGATACAGTAAGAGATGGTTATCTCTCTTGCAATGAGTAAACAATTTTTTCCTGAGTCCTTGAAGTCAAACCCCATTTTCAAAAAAGAATAGAATACAAAGCCTTCTGTTTTAAAATGTTAAAAACAAGACCCTACTGGGTAGATTTGGAAGGATCTGCTCTTGACAACTGTATAGGTAGGCATCATAGGATATTTTCATTGTCCAAGAGGGAAGTATAAATGAACAATTTTGCTTTCAGGGATTGAAAAGGAAAGCTTTCTGATCCCAAAAAGATCCAAGGAACTGAATATAGAGATATGATTGTGAGTCTTCACCATAAACCCAATCAAGGCGCTGTGTTCCTTTGATGGAAAGGAGTATGATTTGTACTGAAGGACTTGGGTCCTGGAATAGCATCCTAGGAACCAGTATGGGGAAGCTGAGTTTATGTCTAACACTGAAAGAAGAGACTACTCCTTAGAGTCACATGGCTCAAAAGTCCACACTGTCTATACTGGAAGCTGGGGCAGCACACATAATTGGCAAGATTTTCATACAATAAGTGACTGCTAACCAAATGAAACATGGTATAAGAGGAAGAGTCCATGGCATTACAGGCAGTAGCAAATATTAGAAACTAGAACTCTCTCTACTTGGGCATGGCTTTCTAATGTACTTTCTTATAGACTGACTTTCATGAAATGAGTGGGAAGGGAGAGAGACTTCCTACTCATCAAACTGGCATGTTGATTCTTAAAATAGCATTAATTCAATTTGTAGAAATAAAAGGCAAGTGACCAAATTTGCAGATGTGAATAGAATAGCAATATATTTAAAAATAAATAAATAAGTTTGCATAAGATAATAAACAAAGCAAATACACTAAAGTATTAATGGTAGGTAAAATATTTTTTCCCCAAATTTTCTTCAGGATGGTAGTATTGAAAAAAATAATAATCTTTGAAGAACATGTAAAACGTAAATTGTACTAGCATATAGTGAAATAAAATGAAGTCTATAAATACAAAATAAAGCTCAGCTCTCTTTGAAGCAGTTGTTTAAGTAAGAGTCTAACCTTATGCCTGCAATATAATTGAGTATTACAATACCAGATTCTTATTTAAAACTCAGATTTCTTATTTTCACAGCTCTTTGTTTTAAAAATCCTAAACTAAGGTGTTGCTATAGTTTATTTTCTGGAAAACAAGTTGACATTTTGCCAATGAGCATCTTCTTTTTCAAATTGTCCTGGCATAAATGAAGTACAACGTGGAATACTTTCAGTTTTATACATAGCATTTATTCTGTGAAACCATTTAAGCAATACTGCCTACTTGTTAACATTCCTTCCAAGTGGCAGATTCAGATAATCTAGAATCAGTTTCTGAAAAGCAATTGTTCCAGAGACAATGAGTCATTACAAAAAAAAAAAAAAAAACTCAACGGGGCTGATTTATGTGCAGGAATCAATCTCTTCGGGATGAAAAATGAATTGAATTTTTTTTCCTGCTCCTTAGGCAAGAACATTGCAAAAGACCTTTCAGAAGACATGAGATAATCAAAGCACAGGTTGATGACAGCCAAACTGTTAGATGTGAGAGCTCTGTCCTGAGGTAAGCTATCCCATAGTCTTTGGAGCTTATGTGTTAGTAGTCAAACCACCAGAATGGCAAAGGGAACCAGAACTCCGAGAAAGGTAGACATTATTTATGTGTCTATCCAACACTCCCTTAAGCTAACTACACTTGTGTGTATGAACAGTATGTGGATAGTGATATGGCCATACCTGTAATTAAAGTAACTGTCTTAGTCTGATTGGGATCCTGTAACAAGTTACCATAGACTGGGTAGCTTATAAAAAACAGACATTTATTTCCCACAGGTCTAGAGGATTGGAAGCCCAAAATCAGAATGCCAACACAGTTGAATAGAGCCCTTTTCTGTGTTGCAGACTGCAAACTTCTCAGTGTATCCTCCCAGGACAGAGAGGGGGAAAGCAAGCACTCTCAGGACTCTAAGGGCATTAATCACATAATGAGGGCTCCACTCTATTGACCTCATCACTTCCCAAAGGCCCTACCATTTATAACTATCTCTGTTAGGATTTCAACATGAAAATCTGGGAGGATAAAAACACTGTCTACAGGGGCGCCTGGGTGGCTTAGTCGGTTAAGCGTCCGACTTTCGCTTAGGTCATGATCTCGCAGTTCATGGGTTCGAGCCCCGCGTCGGGGTCTGTGCTGACTGCCAGCTCGGAGCCTGGAGCCTATTTCAGAGTCTGTGTCTCCCTATCTCTCTGACCCTCCCCTGCTCACTCTGTCTCTCTCTCTCTCTCCTAGAAATAAATTAAAAATTTAAAAAAAAAAAAAAACACTGTCTACAGCAGAAGTCTTGTGGTAAGATTTCAGGACCAGGAAAAAGTAATACTCTTAAAATAGCTGATCTTCCAGCTATTAGAGATACATTTGACAAAGTCTCCCATTAAAGTGAAAATAACCTTGAAGAAGTAAACCTTTTTTCTGGGCCTAATCTTCTCCTGAAAGCAGCTTTATGAATTATATTATATGAAGAGAATATAGTCAAAGTCATGAAGTGTTAAGAAAGAATGAGAAGTCAAAGAAAACTTGTGTTCATTGATCTAAATCTATGCACATTTGCCTTTCTTAATTAGAATGCATAGAACTTTGAAGTACTCTGGTATAAAGAAAAATCTCTGCGCCATAAGCCATTCACACAGCAAATATTATAATACATAATTTTTAAAAATCCCTAAAATCAGCAATAGGTTTTACTATTCACTAGGTTTTACTATTTCCTATTCACTAGGATACTCTGACTCCCTGACATTCCAGATTTAGAACCTACAGGCAGAATCATTTGAGACTATGAGATGACGACATATTCCTGCCTCTACTTCATTCTTGACATTACTCTCTAATTATTCCATGCCTGTCCAACATCTATTTGATCTATAACCTGCCTGATCTATGATAACATCCAGGTTCTCACTCTTTGCACTCAGCTACATTGCCTGTTTAAAGGAAAATTTCAGATTCTTCCTACATATATAAATACCCTATTACATGTGCTCATACTCCACCCTAAGATATGGTTCTAAATTCTAGCTGTACAGAATTACTTGAAAGGCTTAAAATGTAGATCTCCAGCCTCCAAACCTAATCAATTGAATCAAAATCTCTATAGATAGGGACCACGCATCACCATTAAAAAAAAAAAAAAAAACCCTTTAGTGACTAGAAAGAGTTCAGAACCACTGACGAGCTGGGTTTAAATTCTTCAACCCTGTTATACCTAGGAGTCATTTGAAGATCTTGATAAAAGTGAAAATTTATAAATTCTCTAAGCCCAGGATAGAACACCACTAATCAACATTCTTCAGAAGCAACTATAATTCTGATGCAGGCAGATGTGATCCTTAAATCACATCAGTAACATACTTCTTTAGGAGCAGCCCTAATATGAAACTAGAACTAATAAATACATCTTAAAGTTTTCAAATAGGGCCTGCCATTAATTTACTATTGATTATAAAGACAATTCTCAGTCTAAAAAATGAATAAAAATTTATATAAGAGAAGACATTGCTGAAAATGTGATGAACTATATGTGTCAAGAGACATTTTATAGGCTACCTAAAATTTCTGGATAATAAGTATTTTGTTATGAATATAAGATGACAGTAAAGTATGGAAAACATTAAGAAGCCAGAATTATTGCATTTCTCTGTTGATTTTCCTCTTTTTATCCCAGCTTATTAATGTTGGATTTCCATGGGGCTTAACATCTCAGTCTTCTCTTCTCTGTTAACACTAACTCCTTTCGTAAATCATGCTGTTCCATGGCTTTAAAAATACCATATATGCTTACAATGCATAAGTTTTTATTTCAATTGAATTATCTAACTTAAACTCTAGGGTCCATCTAATACTTCTACAAATTCAACATGGAGAGAGCAAAGCAGACTTCATAGTGAAGAGGCCAAGAAAACAATTGCACACAGAAAAAGCACTGAATATCTATAAAGAATGCATCTTGATTCTTTATGGAGTATTCATCAATGTATACATTTGAGGAAACCATTTAAGTCAGGAAAAATACTTGGGGTCTATATAGGGCTGAAAAAAGAAATCCTGTTCTCACCAGATGTCACATAAAATCTCACCACTAATAAGGTATCCCAGTAGAGTACTCAGTTTTGCCTCAATAATAAGAAAATTAGCCCCAAGTTAAATGCTGTTCTAGCCCCATCTAACAAACTTAAAAGATCTAAAGTGGTTGCAGTATTTTCTAGTAAAAAAGGTCTCTCCGATGCAAAATTCAAGACTATAAAATAGAAATATATCCAGCACCAAGAAAGGTACAATTCACTATGTTTAATATCTAATAAAATGTTATATATGCAAAGCAGAAAAATAGGACCCTTATGAGAAAGTTCTATAATAAAAATTCAACCCATAAAAGATACAGATCACACAATTGGTAAGCAAACATATTAAAGATTATAGGTGTATATAGCATTGTTGCAGAAATCTGGTCTGGATCACTGGTGGAAGAACAAAGCAGCACTCGAAGATCTTGGAAGGGAGGAGGTTTATTTTACACTGGTGGGCTCAGAGGAGATCATTCTCTAGAGGTCTGAGCCCAGAGTATCAGCAGAGGGAGTAATTTAGAGCCTGTTACTTCTGCATTCCTCATTAATATATGAGACAAGCAGTGTGGGAAGAAGAACCTGGAAGAGGGAGCCTTTGATCAGGGACAGGTATTTCCTTATCAGTCCTGTCAGTCAGCTTATAACAGATTTTTCCCTGTCAGCATCATTCATGAAAGTAGATTAATCAGGTTAATGTAGTTTTTAGAAGTACACGAGTCAAAGATCTAGACATGAAAACTAATATGTTTAAAATGGAAAATAAAAATATATGTGGGATTATCAGATTAGATGTTACAGGTGAAAAGATTATTGAACTTGAAGACATACCAATAAGGTTTTCTTAAATGAAACATAGAGCACCAGTTATTTGTGGAACAGCTTCAAGCATCCTAATATATATGTAATAAGAGTACCTAAATTGGAGAAAAGGGGGGGGGTGCAAAAACATTTGAAGATATAGTAAATGGAAAAATTTTATATTTGATGAAAAATATATCAAAAAATCACCATGAACACCATACACAAGGAAAATGGGGAGAACTATATCAAAGCAGAATGTAATCTGCTTTCTCAATATTGTCTCTGTCACTGGCTTTAAGTATGATGGGAGAAGAAAGACCTTTTATACAAAGGATGAAAAATAATAATGGCAGCAGACTTCAGGTCAGAAACCATGGAAGCCAGAAGATAATGAAGTATTATCATATCAACTTATAAAGTATTGAATGTAAAAGGTATCAACTTAAATTGATACCCAGTGATAAACTCCTGTATTAAAAAGAAACACTTGGGGCACCTGGGTGGCTTAGGCTATTAAGCGTCTGACTTCAGCTCAGGTCATGATCTCATGGTTCATGGGTTTGAGCTCCGTGTCGTTCTCTGTGCTCAGAGTCTGGAGTCTGCTTCAAATTCTGTATCTCCCTCTCTCTCTCTGACCCTCCCCTGCTCACGCTGCCTCTCTCTCTTTCTTTCTCTCTCAGAAATAAATAAAAACATTTAAAAAAACCACTCAAATCAATGATCTCAGGTTCAATATTAACAAGAGAAATAAGAGCAAATTGTCAGAGGAAGTCATCAAGAGGATATGACAACTGGTGACCCTTGAGCAGGACCCTGACAATCAAAGTCTCCTCATCCTTTCTATCCATGAATGTGAATTCTGCTTGCCTTCCCCACTCCTAGAGGCTGCCCCAAGGACACAGCTTTGAAATAATTATCTGGTACTGAGACTATCTAGACAGTATGTGACTGAATCCGGTTAAGGATTCTATATAAAGTTTTAAGATGTGACAGGTGGATGTGGAGGTGTATTTGCTTTGTAGCTGCCCAAGTTAAGCCTCATATGTAACTTCCCTTTACTTATTAAACCTGCCACCTACCAATATTAAGTGGCCTGCCTCTTTCTTTAGTCTCTCCCTGCCTCTGAGTAGGGAGCCAATTTCAAATTATTCCTGGGAAGCCCCCAAGGAGTTTGTGAACCAACAACTGGTAAGCCACTTGGGAATTAAATAAATGGGCCTTGGGAAAGTGGTATCAGGTAAAGCCTGAATTAGCCTCTGCATGAAGGGATGGCCCTACATCTCTCAAGTTCCTTAGTTTTGAGAAAGATGTATCTGTGAGGGGAACCACAAATTGGCTTTTGACCCCTGTATGAAGACGATGCACCATTTGTCAGATGTTTGTGGACCACCACATGAGTACTGGACGCCCCCAAAATGCTGGCTGCTCTAATACACTTGTTTCAGGTGTTACAGGTAGCACACTGCAGCAGAGGAAGGCAAGCACATGAATGCCACAGTGGGACGGCCTCTGATGAGGGACCATAAGGTAAGCTGAGGGCCAAGCACACGCTAGCATTACTCGCCTACCCTCAGGTGGGATATGTGTGACATTCCTCAGGCACTCCTGACTGCCCAAGGACAAAGAAAAGGACAGAAAACAAGTCTTTAAACTGATAGAGTCTCCATCAGTTTACAAATATCTTGGTAAATTACAAGAAAAATGCTGTCTTATCAATAGCCTAATCTCCAACCTACAGACTGTTTCCTTGGGGGCCCAACATCACATTCCCCTCCTTAGTGATGTGGGGAACAAAGACAAGAAGGATATGGCAGATAAAATGAAATTTTCTTATAACCTGCAGCCCACTGAAAGATACTTGAGGCAGGAGGGAGGAAAACATTTCTCCAGGAACTCCATACTGTTTCAATGTTAATGATTTGCCACAGGGAAAAACAACCTTAGCTTGACATTAGCTAGGATCCCAGAAATCTGTGGAAGTTTTAGCTTGTGAAGAATCCCTTTAAAAAACTCCCTTTTGACTTCACCTTCCCCAGCACCATAGTATATAAGGAACCACTCATCACAACTCCAGTGCTGCTCTTTCTGCCCTTTGGCCCTGTCCCTTTGCTTTAATAAAATCATCTTTTTGCACCAAAGACGTATTCAAGATTTCTTTTCTGGCCATCAGCTCCAAACCCCTCCATCACCCCAAAACTTCATCAGCCTCTACTATGGGAAAGTCAGCTGGCCACTGATGCCCAACTAGAAGCTGACACTCGAATTAGAAAGTTAGAGAAGGAATGGAGATTATAGAAGGACATGGGGGGCGGTGGTCAGGGGTCCACTACCCTATCTTCAGAATTGACAGACAAGGTGGAAGTGCAGAATAAGTTAGAGAATTATTATGTCATTTTGCAAAGTTAGGAGAGCACAAGGTGTCACAGATTAAGATTGAGATGCTTCTGACACACTTTATAAGGATGTGTGGATATAAGGACTTGGAATCTCTGGGAAAATGATAAAAATAAAGAGAAGGATAATTTTTTTTTAAAAAAAAGAGGAGACATCTCAAGCTGTCTGAACTCTAACACACAAGAGTATTTTAAATAACAATTACCAAAAAAATTCCTAGGAGAAAGTTTGCATTTTTTTCTCTGTCCATTAAAGTTGTGAGTCTTACGTCATTGACATGTAAACACCCCAGGATATAACCAAAACACTGCACACATAAAGAAAGAAAAAAAAGGAAGGATTTTAATATCAAAAGGACACTGATACAAAGCTTTTCTGTAAAAAAGGACAGTTTTCTTAGATTATCAGTCTACTCTTAATAGGAAACTATAAACAAAGTCTTTTATATTTTTTTTTGTTTGTTTTACCTTTAATGTAATCTAGCTAGAAAAAAAAGATTCTGTTTTGTCTCTATCGGGTCTTTGATTTTTTAAAATACTTTATTGTCAAGTTGGTTTCCATATAACACCCAGTGCTCATCCCCACAAGTGCCCTCCTCCATGCCCATCACCCCTTTCCCCTCCCCCCCATCAGCCCTCAGTTTGTTCTCAACATTCAAGAGTCTCTCATGGTTTCCCTCCCTCCCTTTCCCTCACCATTTCCCCCCTTCTTCTCCCCCTTGTTCCTCGGTCAAGTTCCTCCTAATCCTCCTATACGTGCAAACATGGTAGCTTACCTTCTCTGCCTGACTTATTTCACTCAGCATAACACCCTCAAGGTCCATCCATGTTGCTACACATGGCCAGATTTCATTTTTTCTCATTGCCATGTAGTATTCCATGGTATAGATAAACCACATCTTCTTGATCCATTCGCCCGTTGATGGACACTTAGGCTCTTTCCATGTTTTGGCTATTGTGGAGAGTGCTGCTATGAACATTGGGGTACATGTGCTCCTATGCATCAGCACTCCTGTATCCCTTGGGTAAATTTCCTAGCAGTACTACTGCTGGGTCCTAGGGGAGTTCTAGTGTTAATTTTTTGAGGAACCTCCACACTGTTTTCCAGAGAGGCTGCACCAGTTTACATTCCCACCAACAGTGTCGGAGGGTGCCCGTTTCTCCACATCCTCGCCAGCATCTAGAGTTCTCTGATTTGCTCATTGTAGCCACTCTGACTGGCATGAGGTGGTATCTCAGTGTGGTCTTGATTTGTATTTCCCTGATGAGAAGGGATACTGAGCATCATTTCGTGTGTCTATTGGCCATCTGGATGTCCTCTTTGGAGAAGCGTCTGTTCATATCTTCTGCCCATTTCTTCACTGGATTGCTTGTTTTTCGGGTGTGGAATTTGGTGAGTTCCTTATAGATTTTGGATACTAGCCCTTTATCTGGTATGTCATTTGCAACTATCTTTTCCCATTCCATCAGTTGCCTATTAGTTTTATGGATTGTTTCCTTTGTTATGCAGACGCTTTTAATCTTGATGAGGTCCCAATAGTTCATTTTTGCTCTTGATTCCTTTGCTTCTAAAGCTAGTTGCATTGTGAATGTAATCAACTGCTTTTTCATATTTTAGCAAAACCATTGCACTTGCTTTTATAAATACAATGTGCTGTTTTATACTCTATTACTTTTTTAAAAAAATTTTAATGTTTCATTTATTTCTAAGAGAGACAGAGAGAGAAACAGGGTAAGCAGGGGAGAGTCAGAGAGAGAGAGAGGGAGACACAGAATCCAAAGCAGGCTCCAGGCTCTGAGCTGGCTGTCAGCACAGAGCCCGATGCGGGGCTGGAAACCACGAACTACGAGATCATGACCTGAGCTGAAGTTGAACGCTTAACCAACTGAGCCACTCAGTCACCCCTATTTTATACTTTATTACAATACTGTCTTAATTCTCTCAAATTTTTCACTGCCACCTGTCATTATAAAATCCAATGGAGCATCCTCAAATAATATAAAACAAAGGGCACACTATATAAGGTGATGTAAATGAGCTTTTCCACTCTAGGAAACCTACTGGTCTTTACAGAGTGTGGAGGCCACTTTTAGGCAAACAGGCTTGGAATACAGAAAGGGGCACCTGGATGAATATAGACAGGCCCATCAGACAACCACCCTGAAATATCCATGGTCCCTAAACTGACCAATGGGCTACTTAAAACCAGGCACAGTTACCACAAAAGGGAAAATTCAGTAAGTACCATACCTCCTCGCTTTTCCCTCTTTAAAAGCAGTCCTCTCCCACTGCCTCCTTCCAGACAGCCTGACCCCTCCCCCACCCCTTGTGGTATATTCAAAAAACTTCTATCTCTTTTGTTCTGCCTCAAGAAAATTTTTTCACCACCTGCTCACCACTGGCTTCCACCCAATCATCACCCCACATTTGGGGGCCCTCATCCGATAAAGAGACACCCCATTTAGACACCACAGTGAGTCGAGGCTTAGGGGAATAGTTAAAATTAGCAATACCTGGGGCACCTGGGTGGCTCATTCGGTTACACATCTGACAAGCCCTATTTCTAACTTTTGTAGTACTTACTTGGATTAAAAAAAAATTTTTTTAGAGGGGAGCCTGAGTGGCTCAGTCAGTTAAGGGCTGACTTCAGCTTAGGTCATGATCTCACAGTACGTGGGTTCAAGCCCTGCATCTGGCTCTGTGCTGACAGCTCAGAGCCTGGGGCCTGCTTCAGATTCTGTGTTTCCCTCTCTCTCTGACCCTCCCCCACTTACCCTCTGTGTCTTTCTTTCTCAAAAATAAACATTTAAAATTTTTAATAAAAAATAATTTTTTTTAGAATACTGAGAACTAAGTAATGAAGATGACAGGAAGTAGAAGTGAGCATCTGAGAAAGCCCCGAGATTAGGAAAGTGACTCACTGTATGCAACTGCCATCTGAAAGGGAGACAGCTTGGTCAAAGTCCACCAAATGTGCACAAGACTTGAATTCAAAGTCCCACTTTACCACTGATGGTTCTAGGGTCCTAGGCCAGATTATTTAGCTTCTGAGAGACTTAGATTCCTCATCCAGAACATCTAAGTAAGGAAAAGAAAAGTAATTGAGAATGTACCAATGCTAGAAACCTTGTATTTTATCTCACTGATGCTCATGAAACTGTGAAGTAGACATTATTCTTTCTACTGTGGAAACATGGAAGTGGCAGCTCAGGATAAAGTTATTTACCCAAGACTTCAGCGTTAGTAAGTAGTGGAGATAAAATTCACACCTTTACATTATTTCACCCTCTAAGCCAACAGTCAGCAAACTACAGCTCAGAGGCCAAACCTAGCCTGCCACTTGTTTTTGTATGGTCCACAAACTAAGGATAGTTCAAAAAAAATCATAGAATTAATATGACTCAGGAAAAATTATATGAAATTCAAGTTTCAGTGTCCATGAACATTTTATTGAAACAGTCGTGTTCATTCGCATATTAAATATAGTTATTGTCATGCTACAGAATTAGAGCTGAGTAGCTGTCACAGAGACTTTACAGTACAGAAAGTCTAAAATCTTGACCATATGGTCCTTTAAGAAAAAGTTTACAAGATGTCTGGGTGGTTCAGTTGGTTAAGAACCTGATTTTGGCTCAGCTCATGATCTCAGTTTGTGAGTTTAAGCCGCACATCAGGTCCTGTGCTGACAGCTCAGAGCCTGGAGCCTGTTTTAGATTCTGTGTCTCCCTCTCTCTCTCTGTACCTCCCCTGCTTGTGTTCTCTCTCTCTCTCTCTCTCTCAAAAATAGAGATTTGAAAAATTAAAATAAATTTATAAAAAAGAAAAGTTTTCATATTCCTGCTCTTGACTACCTTACCAGGTATTGATGCAATTAGCAGATGAGAGAGTATAAACAAAACTTCTGCAATCTTTAGAGGACAATACAAATTTGAGGGGTTAGTATCCCAAGGAACAAGCAGGGAATCTTAAACAGAAACTAACCAACAATCATAGCAGAAAAGGCAAAACATTTAAAAAGCAAAGGCCATAAACAGAAGAACTTTGTAACTTGTAATAAAATTGCTATTTTGATTAAAAGAATGGTTTGAGAATAGAATATTTTGTCTTAATTAGGTTGATTTTGTTACATGCTCATCAATAAGGTCATCACAATGATTAGAATCCAGCTAAAAGTTCTCCAGATAGAAAACAGTATTCTAAAGGCCAATTGCATCATGCTTTGATGAAAGGTGGGGTGGGGGTGGGGCCGAGATGGGGGGGGGGAGTCTTGTATTGGTTTGAGAATGTTCAACTTGACCTGAACTCTGTGGCCCCTGAATGGGATGGTTTAGAAAGAGAAGATTAAAAAAAAAATCTCCCCTTCCTTTTGTGTCCTGAAAAATGGCCATTACATATTTTGAAAGAGCTCATACCACCACCTTCCTCAGTCAGTTAAGATATGTCCTCAATCTCCCTCAGTTTTTTTTGTAGAAAACCCCAAATTTTCTCCTTTCGAGATCTTCCTAATCAAAATGGCCTAACCTTCCCTTCAAATTGATTAACCTGTAGACAGGTTTCTTACTATCATCCATGATTTCTCTTTGTGGAGAGTATTTACTTGAGAAAATCTGTAATTATAAAAACATTTTGTGACCCTTGGAGATGCATAGCTTTTCCCAGCCAAGAATGTCTTTCTCAAGACATGGGTCCATTCTTTTAAAATGTACCATCAAGAAAGACAGCACAATCTCCCCTATCTCTCTGGGAGGCACAAACCTAATTTTGGTAAGTACCGGTTTTCGAACATGGTTGGTCTAATCCTATTGATCAGACTTCTCCTCCCCAAAGTCCTCCTGTACTTTTCTGCTTGCTCATCCCAGCACTTAAATCCCCACCTTTTGTCTGAGTGGATTGGAGTTCAATCTCCCTGCTCTTGCAATAGTCTCTCTCTCATGGCAATAGTCTTGAACAAAGTCTTCCTTGTCTGTTTAATTCTATTTCATGTAATTTCTCTTTAACATTACTCATTAATGAATATACGCTTTATTGTGGTAGTTTGAATAAAATTACCTCCCCACTGTCCAGTGTGTTTTCTCTTCCACAATTCCAGGACCATTAGGAAATTTTTATTATATGAAATTGTAGGCTTAGATTTGGGAAGGCAGAGAAATGGTAACAAATCTGCATTTATACAAGATAAATCTTAAAAAGTGGCTACAAAAATTTAGAACATTATTTCCTTCTCTTGATACCTACTGCTTCTACCTGAAGCTAAGTAAATATGCTAGACTTTTTAAAAAGACATCCATCCTTTCTACAATTAAGTTTTGCTGGATTTCATCCAGCCCCTAGTATTCTAAGATACACAGTAAAAGTAGAAACCTTTCCTTCTAGTAGTTTGAATGACAAAATTTAGGAAAGATGCTAAAAATTTTAAAAGCTCCATTTGCCAGATCACATTTCCTGCACACATGCAAAAGACTCACTTCAATTACTTATAATGCCTCTTTAGAGACAGGATAAGGAAGCCTTCCAAGAAATGTGTGAAATAAATGCAGTTACATTAAACACAGGGGTTTTTGTTTGTTTAACAAAAAATAGAGTGGTTTCTGCTAATGCCTAATGAATTGAATTGTCTTTCTCTTAGACAAACTTAAAAATGGTCCTATATGCTACCTGTTGAAAGGTTAACATGTTTCCTCATTAGCATTTTAATAATTGAATGTTCAGTGAAGTGACTATTCACTATCTTCTATCATTTTATCTTTACGTTCACTTGAAAGAAACTTAAGGAAAAAAACTTTTGGGGCATCTGAGTAGCTGAGTCAGTTAAGCGGTGGACTTCAGCTTGGGTCATGATCTCATGGTTCAGGAGTTTGAGCCCCCCTACCAGCTCTGTGCTCACAGCTCAGAGCCTGGTTCTAATTCTGTGTCTCCTTCTCTCTCTATCCCTCTGCCCACACTCCGTCTGTCTCTCAAAAGTGAAAAAAGTAAGCATTAAGTTTTCAAAAAAAAAAAAACCCCACAACTTTTAACACTGCCATTTTCAAGCATTTGTAACATATGTTATTAGACTAGAAACTAATAAATTACAGGGGCACCTGAGTGGCTCAGTCGGTTGAGCATCCAACTTTGTCTAAGGTCATGATCTTGCAATCTGTGAGTTCCAGCCCTGCATCAGGCCCTGTGCTGACGGCTAAGAGCCTGGAGCCTGCTTCAGTTTGGGTGGGTGTCTCTCTCTCTGCCCTTCCTCTATTCATACTCTCTCTCTCTCAAAAATAAACATTAAACAAATAAACTAATAACCATAGACTCTAGTGTTAAAAGGATAAATAAATCAATCTGTTTTTTGCTAGTTTAATCAGATGACAGTTTTCATAATATCGACAATTCAACATTACTTTTCTATATAGCCGTTCATGTCTCAAGTTTTTAATATCCCTTTTGTTAATTTCCTTTCTGCCATTCTGACATTTCTTATGTGGGCAAAAAGTTAGTCCTCAGAAGAAGTAGGAATATCTTAAAATTAAACTTTCTGAACTAAGACTATTGTCTCCTAGATGACTTATTTATTTTTCCAAAGATTTTAACTTATTCTAGGTGCCTTATTTTCTTGACTCACTTACCTTTATGTTACAAGGTAATTCAGAAGTATATTTTCTCATATCCAGATAATTAAATTTTCTACACCTCCCACCTTCACTATAAAAATATGTTCTCAGAATCAATTGGCACATTTCTGAGGTATGAATTTTCTCCCTACAATTCTCTATCATTTTAATAGAATTAAAACCCCAAGTATTTATTAACTTCTTATCAGTCACCTTGAACATCTGTTGTTGAACTTCGGTTTCGATGAGAAATGCCTATTTGGTTGAAAACAAATGATAAAAAATGATAAAACAATAAAATACCTGATTTTGGCTACTTCTATACCCCTGTAAAAATAAAGATAAGCTCATGATTAAGGACAGCTGGGTTGCTGCTTTATTGGTGGTGAATTAACTAATGGTCCACATAATATTAGGAGCTATATTTGCAATTATTCCTTTTGTAAATGGTTTCTTTTATATGACATTTAATGCATAACAGTCACCAGTTTTCAGATGTCTCTAAGAGAAGCATGTGCTGAATTTCATCCTAATTGCAAGGACTGAAAAGATAGAGCCTCAGCACATAGAGTGCATTTAACTTTAGCAAATTCATGAATCTCAACATTTAAAAATACAGACTTTGAGTATACCTTGATTCACCATGAAAAATAGACTGATTATTCTACAATGATGCTTCCCTGTCAAATCATTTGGTACACCTAAAATTAATACAATGCTATAGATCAGAGAAAGTAAAAAATATGATGAACCATGAGATGTTGACTAACATTGTCTGTTGTTTCTAATAGAAGACACTCAACCATGTACAATGATATAGAGATAAGCACAGTTGAAGAGGTGAGACTGAATCTATAAGGATGAATGTCAATTCTGTAGAAATCCTGAGAAAGTGAATATGGGATCCAAATGAAAAGATAAACCTTTATAATGTGAAGATCAAGTGATTTGCACAATGCCTACCATATTGAATGGTAGCTATTTTATCAATTAAGATAGTAGCTTTCTATCAAGGAAGATACTTTTAGTTGTAAACAAAAAACTCAACTCAAACTGGTTTTCAAAAGAATAATTTATTAACATGTAACTAAAAATAGAGTGAATGGGCTCAAGCATATTTTTAGTTAGGGGTCCAGTTCCATTTTCTTGGCTCTGCCAATGATAACAAAAGTTGAAATACTTCCTGTTCTGTCATCCATAAAACATCTCTTGGGGCCATCTCCTCAAGGCCTTACTCTGATTAGTTTAACTTAGTTTACATACCTTTTCCTGAATCACCATGGGCAGAGAGATTAAACTATGGCAAAATGGGAATTAATTATGCTAATAGGTTGTCTACAGAAAATGATTACTGGATTTGGGTCTAATATCACCTGACCATAGCAGTTGCTGCACAATGAATAGGGGGTGAAATAGAAACTGGTAAGAAAACTAAAACAGTATACTACACAAGGTATAATGAACTATCAAGATAGAACCAACCTGGATTTCTCAAAATGGTGGTAGAGTATTAAACATTTGCTTTCCCTCCCCATTCCTCCCTTGAGGATAGATTGAAAAAATAATCTTTTCAGTTGATTGGTACAACTAGAGGTTGATAAAGAAGATAAATCACAATTTTGTCTACTAGGAGTTATCACAGCTAAATAGGTTGATGGATGGAGGAAACTTTACCAGTAGTGTTATTAAGAACCGATTATTTGTTACTTGAAATTTGCCCAGAAAATCTTAACAGGAATGAAACGCAATTCAGGCATTCAGTACATTTTTGTTTTTTTTCTTAATTCATAAACTTAATTGGATTCTCTGGACAGTCAATCCAGTTCTTGTTCTGAGAGTGGATTCACTCCTTAGAACATAAGAGGTCAAGATAGAATTTGAAATAGAGTATTATCACTGCATTGATTACACATAGAGTCAATATCCTCATTCTGCTCCTTATATGGTGGTCATGCTGTGTTCTTCTTCTATTTTCTGATACTACCCAATTTTAAGGAGTCCTCTAAGATTTAAAGGTAGTTTTCATTCATTTCCCTGAATACAGCCAATCATCTTGTTACTTTCTCTTTGATGAACTCTTCTTCAAAACATGAGGACTCAATATTTTAGAACAAGGACATTTGCATTCCTATCTATTCTCAAATAGTGTTTACTCCTCTTCCTATTTGCTCTACATAAGTACCAATTTCCTATTTTCCCATTCTGAGTGTTTTTCAACTCAGTTGCTATTAGACTCACCTGGAAAACTTTAATGGGAGGTGAGGGGAGGAGACAGGGCAAGGAAAGGGACCAAAAACAAGCGAATTTAGAGTGAACTATGTGTGACCAATGGTGCTGCCAAGTCCTAGGACTTGAGGACTAGCTATTGTTTATCTTGAAAACATGTATGTAATGGTTTGTATCTGCTTGGCTATAGCAGGTTAGATTTCTCTGCCTTTACAATTTTTTCAACAGATTGCCTGTGATGCGTATCACATTCTGACTTACTGCTTACTCAATAATTGTTTTTATCTTGTACTCTTGTGGGGAGATTTTTTTGAGCTGAACATACCCTCTTCTTCTGTCTCTTCCTTTATTTTGCTACCAGGAATATGGATGCTGCCAGACACACAGCCAAGTAACAAGGAAATCTACACACACAGCCAAGTGACAAGATAGAATGAGCTTGGACCATGACGCCATGGCACAATAGGTCATCTACAGAAATTTCATGTGAGATGAATAGGCTCCTATCTAGTTTAAGCTACTGTTAGTTGAACTTATCTGGTAATTATTGTTGAACCTAACATTAACTAGAAAGAAAACCAGAGGCAATGGTCGGTGCAAAAGTCCTGAGGCACTGTTTCAGAAATCAAAAGACTAGTTCAGCATAAAATTAGCAAAAGAAGGGAAGAAATCCTACAGGACTACACACTGATGACATACACTGGAGATATAAACTGAGTCCAGAGCACCATAGTAACAGGAAAGCAATTGGAAGTCCCTGAAACATCAGGAAAGTGGTAGAATGCAATGAACTTTCAAAGGATTCACTTAGTTATCTTGTGAGAAATAGAAGGCAGGCAAGAGAGTATTCATGGAAGCCATTAATCAAAGAAGTGACTAAGCACAGATTAAAGTGGTAGCAAAGAATATAAAATGGAATATATTGATTAGAGATGGGCAAGTTTCTTTCAGACCCCTGATTTTCTCTCCTGGGAGACTGGGATACTAATACTTTGTCTCATAACACTTCTGTCACAGTTAATAATGCATGTAAAGCGATTAGAAGCATTCTTGGCAGAGAGAGAGCGCTTAATTAAGGTTATCTATTGCCATCACTATTAAAATGATCATCTTGGAAGTGACAGGGCTTATTGACAGCTTTTTTAAAACCATGACCTACTACTATGTGCTGGACACTTATCAGATGTTGTACCAACCTCTAGCTAGAGTCTACTGGAGTAAGGGCCATTGGTTTTATTTTGTGTCATAGTTTCAGAGTGCCTACTCAGGTTTTTTACTGGCCTGCTTATTACATTAACTTTTTCATCTATAGCAGATATGAAGTTTTACCCTAGCTCTCAAAGAGAGGATATATATATGCACAGTATATATTTTACTTCTCTAAACCTAATATCTAAATTAAATTCCTTCTGAATTGCCACACTCTTGGCCAGCAAGAAATTCAATCTCATTGTAATTTGTAGGGCCCTTATCTAAGGTTATATAAGAGCTTCAGAGTCTGATTTATTCCAAGACATTCAACAAGGAATTTCATCAGTATACACTGGATAAGCCCAATGGAGAGTATGAGGCAGGGAACACTGCTGCTTCATTGGACATCTTGGGACCCATGATTCTTGACAGTTAGGGGAGTCAGGTCCCTGGTAAGCAGGTTTCAATCCCATCTGAGGTTCTGCTACCTCCCTGGGTACTCCATGGAAACAGATTGCTGAATCTTACGTATGAGGTATCCTATATCAACCTGAGGACCTTTCTTAGTTTCCAAAAAGTATCTATTGGCAATCCTTCTTAGTTCCTCTTTCATGAACACCACAGTCTATTTCCTCCCTATCCTCATTGTTCAAAAAACACTCCTATTATTTCTTACTTACATTTAGTTTATGTGTCTAGGGACTCAGATCAATACTGTGGGAGCAGGAAGTTGGGGTCTTTTGATCATTCACCATGTAACAAATGGCTTCATTTATTAACATAATGGGCTTGCTAAACAGGTTCGAGAAAACCCTAGGTCTTTACTCCCAGGAGATCATTTAGGGTTACCGAGAGAGAGAGAGAGGAAGCCTATGAGGTAATTTTTACTCTTTATATAATGAATTATATCATGGGATTATATCCATGTTTACTCCCTTGTCAGATATGTTATCAAATGAATGAAGTCCACACATCAGTGTTTCAGGTAAGAAAAAGAAAAGTAACAGAAGTCATTCCTAGCAGTGTGAATTTAAAAGGTGAAGACTGGGGTGCCTGGGTGGCTCAGTTGGTTAACTTCAATTCAGGTCATAATCTCATGGTTCATGGGTTTGAGTCCTGCATTGGGCTCTCTGCTGTCAGATCTTTGGTCTCTCCCTGCCCCTCCCCTACTCTCTCTCTCTCTCTCAAAAATAAACATATTTTTAAAAAGATGAAGACTGGTTACTTCTTGCTGAGAAGTACTAAGATTCTTGAAGAAGAAGCACTTCTTGTAGACCAGGCCATGTCCACAAAGTTGGATGAAATAAAAATCTTATTTCTATGTTTTTGTTCTAAGAGTGAAAGTAAAGGTAGGAACTTCAATATATGCTCAAGTCATTGAAATAATTCAAACACAAAGACCTTAAATAGAGTCCTGAGAACCCAATGAAAGTAATGTTGAATGATGATTTAATGCTATCTTTAATGGAAAAACTATTACGAATCCAACTGATAGATGGCTCTTAGAAATTTGATTCTAAAAACATGGTCTATATGTTATGAAAATAATATGCAGAAGGGAGCTTCCCCCTAGTATTTGGCCAAGGAGTCTCCAAAAACATACATCTCCTTTGAAACCCCACAAATCTGTTAACTCATACTTTTTGATGGTTGTATCAGACCATTCTCTCCCCCTTACCTCCTGCTTGCCTAGACCCCAAGAGCAGTTTGGTCTCTGTCCCAATGGTTCACAGAAGCAGTTCTCACAGAGGTACATAGTTTATCCTACCTAATGGGCATAAATCACAAAGGTCTTTATTTTCCCTGGTGAGAAGAAGATGGTATAAGTAAAGTTCAGACCTTTACTTGTAAATTCTGCCAATAATCTAAATGTCTACTGGCAGGAGAATGGGTAAATAAAATATGGCATATCCATGTGTTACATGGCTATGAAAATGAATGGAGTAAAGTTACTATCATCAACCTAAGTAAATCTCACAATCATTGTTTTTAATGAAACGGTACATTGCAAAAAGTAGCTCACAGTGTTGACAGCATTAGAGAAGCATGCAAAATAATAGTTTAGCAAATCATTCATCTCTAATAGGAATATTAAGAATGAAAATGTTTTCATTGTAGTGAAAAAATGCAAAAAATAAAAAAAAATAAAAAGAGGGTCACTTGGAGTAATATCAAAAGGGGCTAATGCTCTCTGTAAACTTTTATTCCCATATCTATCTGTCTTAGTTATTGAGGACACAGCCTCGTATACCATAGTCTATAAGCCATTGTTTTTGTGTGTATAATGAAATCTGAAGGACAACCTTCAAAATATTAGTGTGCTGAAAGCTGGCTTTTTTTCAAAGCCATCTTTTGCTCTGGACCTATTCAAAGCTAGTCAGCTTTTCAGTCACTAATAAATAAGTCAAAGAATTATTTCCAAATGCATTATATACCACTTCAAAAATCCAGAAATGTTTACCGAGTTCAGTCTTCTTTATAGGATTTCTAAATCCTTTAACTATATGATAGGCCCCTGAATCTTCCAAGAGTTTCTCTCTAGTCTTCTACCACTTAATGTGTTCCACTGGGATAGCAGAGTACATTCTAATTCCTATTCAACATGTCCAACAAGCCTGATATCAATAATATAGTGAACTAGCGGGATATTCTGCAGTCTATCAACATGGTCTTCATACTATACTTTTAAAGAACAACAGGTGAGTTTAACATAACCCTGGGATGAGATAGTGGTCATGCAGTGGCTACATGAGATAGGGCTCTCTAAACACTACCTCTCTGAAATCTGGGCTTTCTGGATTTCACAGCATGGTTTAAATTGAGAAGTGGCAAAACAGAGCTTGTCAATTTCTTTTTAATCAACATGATTACTGTATAAGCCAATGACTTATCTCCAGTACCTCTACTCAACCCATCATCAAAGTCTTAATTATATCAATGTTACTCTGCATGCCAATGGTCATATCACCCTACCACCAGCGGTAAGGTCTGATCACTGTATAATCAGAGAATTACCACTTTTGGAGTCCCATCTTGAGGGTCTGCTAGAAAAGTACTCCTGGAGCTATTTACGGTACCAACTATGCTAGCCTGGACTTTTCCTACAAACAGAGACTAAGCACATGCACATATATTTTTTGAGATAAGCTCATGCTCCAGAATGGTTCCTTCATAGGAACCATTTAGAACCTTAAAATTATCTGCCTACAGATGGAAAAGAGTAGTGTTTCTCCACCAATTCCTATGCCCATTGCCCAGGCCTATCTCATGGGGTGATAACTATCTCATCCTCCCAGCTTTGAACATTCATCAGAATGACTGAGCATCTTCATAAGTAACCCACGAAGATATTGCAGAGAAGCTCTGAGGCAGAAGATTGAAGTCCCCATGCAGCTGAAATAAGGTAGTATCAGGTTACACCTGTTCACAAAAACTTTATATAGCAATGTTTGAGGCTGGGAGGTGGGGATGGGAATGGGCTGAGACAATGTGAGTTAAGGCATGAGCAGAGTTGGCCATGTTCCTGGTAGGAAAGGAAATCTGGAAACACTGATAGACACTCATCTGGTATACCTTAGACCATTCAAATACATATTTAGAAGCAGTCTGTCATTTCATGAGGCTAAAGACAGGATGTGCCTTTTTTATCATAGTAAGTGCTCAAATATCTGTTGAATAAATGATTGAAAAAAATAAGTAAACAATGTTGCTTATCATTGAACTGTTAATGGAAGAAAATTTAAAAGCATATCATCTTGCTACATGTGTAGAACAAGATGCCTGTTAAGCAACAGAGCACTGAAATATTTTATCATGCATTATAAAATACATATTATCCAGACAATCAGTATCTACACTGTCTTAAGTGCAAACAGAGACAAAAGGCAGACTCGGGTTTCTATAGGTTCAATCAATCCATATTTACAGAACATAAAAAGTTAAATGATTTAGTGATTGTTCTTTAATCCTAGTTAGCATGAAAGAATTTGGAAATGAAGTAGAGTTTAAGATTGTTCACAAACTGATGCATATGTAGTCAAGCTTTTTATTTTAGTTTTCAAAAATATTAACATTCTGGGAGTGATGAGCCGTGGTGAGCTGCAGCAAGTCCAGGGAAAAGGAAAGAGATTGCTCATAGAACTATCCCTGGAGAAGAGAAAAACCTTGGCTTGGAAAGAGTGTTTTTAGTTCTGGCTGGGGTGCTGACTTTGAACTAAGTGCCCCTGGTCCCAGAAGGCGCCAGAAAAAACTGCTGCAGCACTCCCAGCATCATCCCCGGTGGCGGTGTGGATGCTGCAGAACTGAAGCTGCTACATTCCCTGCAACGGGGCGCGGAGGCCTCAGATCTCAGTTTGTATCGCTCCTTGACCCCGGTGGATCTGAGGCTGCAACACTTCCCCCACCCCCACAACCAACCCCTGGCAGCAGGGAAGCAGTGACCTGCAGGACTGTTTCGGGCAGTATAAACAAAGGGACCTGGGACCTGGAAACGAGGCGGGAATGGGACATAAAACTCAGTCTACCTAGGCTTCATCCTCAGCACATGGAAATCGGACCCAAATGAGTGATTTGCAATGCTTGGTTGAGAAGAGACTGGGGATGCCATTTTCCTCCCCACTGCCACCAAGGCGGGGCCTAAGGAAACAGCCAGTGGACACAGTGGAGACAAGACCTGCCTACACCAAACCACACGATCACCACCACAGAGCTGTTTTGTTGTCTTCACCTAAGCCTGGGTTTGCTTGTTTACTGGTTCTGTCTGTGTGTCTGTGTACCTTTGTTCCCTGTGTGGTTGTCTGTTTTCTTTTTCCAGGGCTATCTCAAGAAATAAGCCAAAGTACAAATGATGAAGTGTCCCAATTACCGCTACGAGTAGGGAAAAAAATAACCAAACGCTCAACAAGAGAAACCAAGAGACACCATTCAAAGAACACTTCCTGAACAGACAGACCCTGAACTGTCAAAAGCCCTCTTTAATACAGCAGAACTCGCAGGGGCAGAGTGTACAACAAGCTTTTAAAATTAACAAGAGTTAGAAAACTAACCAAAATGAGGAAACAGAAGAACTCTCCCCCAAAGAAATTCCAGGAAGAACTGACAGCTAAAGAACTGCTCAAAACAGATAGAAGCAATATAACTGAAAAAGAATTTAGGATAATAGTCATAAAATTAATTAATGGGCTTGATAAAAGCATGGAAGAACATCAGAGAAACTATGGCTACAAACACTATGGAGCTCAAAAAGAGTTATGATGAATTTAAAAATGATATAAATGAGATACATAATAAAATAGAGGCATCCAATGCACGGACTGAAGAGGCAGAAAGGAGAATAACTGATTTAGAAGACAATTATAGAAAAAGAGGAAGCTGAGAAAAAGAGAGATAAATTGATCCAAGAGCATGAAAGAAGAGTTCGAGAGCTCAGCAATACAATCAAATGGAACAATATCCATATCATAGGAATCGTAGAAGAGGAAGAGAGAGGGAAAGGTGCTGAAGGAGTCCTGGAACAAATTATAGCAGAGAACTTCCCCAACCTGGAGAGGGAAGTAGACGATGAAATTCAAGAGGCACAGAGAACTCCCCTCAGAGGTAACTTGAGTCGATCTTCTCCACAACATATTATAGTGAAACTGGCAAAATGTAAGGACAAAGAGAATTTTGAAAGCAGCTAGGGAGAAAAGGGTCCTAACATACCAAGGGAAACCTATCAGAGTGGTGACAGACCTATCTACTGAAACTTGGCAGGCTAGAAAGGAATGGCAGGAGATCTTCAATGTGATGAACAAAAAACATATACAGCCGAGAATCCTTTATCCAGCAAGCCTGTCATTCAGAATAGAAGGAGAGATAAAAGTCTTTCCAAATAAACAAAAATTGAAAGAATTGGTCACCACTAAACCAGCCCTATAAGAAATCCTGAGGGGGACTCTCTGAGGGAAATGTTGCAAGGAACGCAAGATACTAGAGACACCACCACAAGCATTAATCCCACAAAGGACTGTGGGTAGATCAAAGATGACTCTAAACCCATATATTTCAATAATAACACTGAATGTAAATGGGCTGAATGTTGCAATCAAAAGACAGGGGGTAGCAGAATGGATAAAAACACAAAATCAATCTCTTTGCTGTCTACAAGAAACACATTTTAGACTGGAAGACACCTTCAGATTAAAAGTAAGGGGATGAAGAAATATAGATCATGCTACTGGAAGTCAAAAGAAAGCCGGAGTAGCTATACTTATATCAGACAAACTGGACTTTAAAGTAAAGACAGTAACAAGGGATGAAGAAGGGCATTATATAATAATTACAGGGTCTATCCATCAGGAAGAACTAACAATTATAAATGTCTACACACCGAATATGGGAGCACCTAAATATTTAAAACAATTAATCACAAACTGAAACAATCTTATAGATAAGAAAATGCCAATAGCATGGGACTTTAATACTCCACTTACAGCAAAGTATAGATCAAATAGAAAATCACTAAAGAAACAATGGACTTGAATGACTCATTGGACCAGATGGATCTGACAGATATATTTAGAACTCTACACCCTGAGGCCAGGGAATTCACTTTCTTCTCAAGTGCGCATGACACATTGTCCAAGACAGATCACATATTGGGACATAAAGCAGCCCTCAATAAATATAAAAGAAGTGATCATGCCATGCACACTTTCAGATCACAATGCTATGAAACTTGAAATCAATCACAGGAAGAAGCCTGGAAAACCCCCAAAAACATGGAGGTTAAAGAACACCCTACTAAGGAACGAATGGGCCTATCAGGCAATAAGAGAAGAAATTTAAAAATATATGGAAACAAACGAAAATGAAAACACAACAATCCAAAATCTATGGGATGAGGCAAAGGCAGTCTTAAGAGGAAAGTACATTGCACTCCAGGCCTATTTCTAGAAACTAGAAAAAGCGCAAGTCCAAAATCTAACAGCTCGCCTGAAAGAACAAGAAGCAGAGCAACAAGAACGCCCTAAACCCAGTAGAAGAAGAGAAATTGTAAAAATCAGAGCAGAAATAAACAACATAGAGACCAAAGGAATAATTGAACAGATGAATGAAACCAAGAGTTGCTTTTTTGAAAAAATAAACAAAATTGACAAACCTCTAGCCAGGCTTCTCAAAAAGAAAAGAAAGAGCACTTAAATAGATAAAATCACAAATGAAAATGGACTTATTACAATCAAGCACTCATAAATACAAGCAATTTTCAGGGAATACTATGAAAAATTATATGCCAACATACTGGACAACTTAGAAGAAATGGACAAATTCCTAAACACACACTCACTACCAAAATTCACACAAGAAGAGGTAGGAAATCTGAACATACCCATAACTAGTGAAGAAATTGAATCAGTTATCAAAAATCTCCCAACAAATAAGAGCCCTGGGCCAGATGGCTTCCCTGGGGAATTCTACCAGATATTTAAAACAGAATTGATACCCCTTCTTCTCAAGCTATTCCAAAAAATAGAAGTCGAAGGAAAACTTCCTGACTCTTTCTACGAAGCCAGCATCACTTTGATTCCCAAGTCAGACAGAGATCCAGCAAACAAAGAGGACTACAGGCCAATATCCTTGATGAATACAGATGCAAAAATCCTCAACAAGATACTTGCAAATCGAATTCAACAGCACACAAAATTAATTATCCACCAAGATCAAGTGGGATTCATTCCTGGGTTACAGGGCTGGTTCAATATTCACAAATCGATCAATGTGATACATCACATCAACAAAAGAAAAGATAAAAACCACATGATCCTGTCGATAGATGCAGAAAAAACATATGACAAAATACAGCATCCCTTCTTAATAAAGGCCTTCAACAAAGTCGGGATAGAAGGAACTTATGTAAACATCATAAAAGCCATCTATGAGAAGCCCTCAGCAAATATCATCCTCAATGGAGAAAAACTGAGAGCTTTCCCCCTGATATCAGGAACACGACAGATATGTCCACTTTCACCACTGTTGTTTAACATAGTGCTGGAAGTCTTAGAATCAGCCATCAGACAACAAAAGGAAATAAAAGGAATCAGAATTGGCAAAGAAGTCGTCAAACTTTCACTTTTCGCAGACGACATGATACTCTGCATAGAAAACCCGGCAGACTCCAACAGAAGCCTACTAGAGCTGATCCATGAATTCAGCAAAGTTGAAGGACACAAAATCAACATACAGAAATCAGTTGCATTTTTATACAACAAAAATGAAGCAACTGAAAGAGAAATTAAGAAACTGATCCCATTCACAATTGCACACACAAAAAAAGAAAAACATAAAATACGTAGGAATAAACCTAACCAAAGATATAAGAGATCTGTATGATGAAAACTGTAGAAAACTTATGAAGGAAATTGAAGAAGACACAAAGAAATGGAAAAACATTCCATGCTCATGGACTGGAAATGTCATTACTACCCAAAGCAATCTACACATTCAATGCAATCCCAATAAAAATTTCACTAGCATTCTTCTCAAAATTAGAACTGTCCTAAAATTTGTATGGAACCACAAAAGACCCCAAACAGCCAAAGTAATATTGAAGAAGAAAACTAAAACGGGAGGCATCACCATCCCAGACTTTAGCCTCTACTCCAAAGCTGTCATCATCAAGACAGTATGGTATTGGCACACAAACAGACACATAGACCAATGGAATAGAATTGAGAACTCAGAAGTGGACCCAAAAGTGTACAGCCAACTAATCTTTGACAAAGCAGGAAAGAGTATCCAATGGAAAAAAGAGCCTCTTTAACGGATGGTGCTGGGAGAACTGGACACCAACATGCAGAAGAGCGAAACTAGATCATTTTCTCACACCATACACAAAAATAAGCTCACCATGGATAAAGGACCGGAATGTGAGACGGGAAACCATCAAAACCCTTGAGGAAAAAGCAGGGAAAAACCTCCTTGACCTCAACTGCAGCAATTTCTTACTTGACACATCCTCAAAGTCAAGGGAATCCAGAGCAAAAATGAACTATTTGAGACCTCATCAAGATAAAAAGCTTCTGCATGGCAAAGGAA
>NW_024082938.1:57488-62895 GCF_003009895.1 Hyaena hyaena
GTTCCTCTATACAATGGAATACTACATGGCAATGAGCAAGAATGAAATCTGGCCATGTGTAGCAACATGGGTGGAACTTGAGGGTGTTATGCTGAGTGAAGTAAATCAGGCAGAGAAGGACAGATATCATATGTTTGCACATATAGGAGGATTAGGAGGAACTTAATGGAGGACCATGGGGGGAGAAGAAGGGGAAATAGAGTGGGGGAGAGGGAGGGAGGCAAACTATGAGAAACTCTTGAATGCTGAGAACAAACTGAGGGCTGATGGGGGGAGGGGGAGGGGAAGGGCGGTGATGGGCATGGATGGAAACTTGTTGGGATGAGCACTGGGTGTTATATGGAAACCAACTTGACAACAAACTATTAAAAAAATTACATTCTGTTCTACCCAATAGCAAAGTGATGTGCTAGTCTAGCATAATCAAAGTTCTATATAGATTTGTCCAGATCCCTATATAACATGTATATTGTTATGTGTTTTGTGTATGTGTTCAAAGAGAGGGAGAAAGAAAAAGACAGCAAAATAAGGTTTCAGTTTACTTTCAATTGATTATAAAGAGTTGCCTTTTACATGGAAATATTTCAAAATTCATTTCATTTTGCAAATGATTTGAGTTGCTATTTCCATTTTAGTGTTCTTATTTCTCCAGTCCTTTTAAGACAAAAACCTCACACAGCTAAGATGGCCAGTAATGATGAAACTATAGCCAATAAGAATGCTTCTTCATGAAAATAGTACCATAGGCTTAAGTTTTGAGCAGTGACGCCAAAATATGTCCAACTTCTACTTTTATGGCTTCTAACTTTTTCCAAGTACACAGACTCTTTTTTATGATCAAAGAATTTATCAACATCTTCTACCCCTATACAACTTTTAATTCAGTTTTTTAAAGTTCATTTATTTATACATTTTCAGAGAGACAGAAAGTGAGAGCAGAGGAGGGGCAGAAAGGGAGAATCCCAAGCAGGTTCAGCACTGTGAGCATGAGCATGGAGCTGATATGGGGCTCGAACTCATGAAACAGAAATCATGACCTGAGCCAAAATCAAGAATCAAATGCTTAACTTACCCAGCCACCCAGATGCCTCCTTAATTCAGTTAAGTGAAATTGCACTTCAATTATCAGACAGCTACTGAATATAACTGAAAATATCAGCATGGAAAATACATATTCCATTTATGATTCACTGCTTACTTCCTGATAGTAGCACATGTTTAGGGGTAAGCTCTGGATCAAAATGCTTGACTTGACAATCAGATTCTGCTTACTAGAAAACTCCTTAAGGCACAATTTTCTCATCTATAAAAAGAATGATTACCTACTTCATGTCCTGTCATAAAGATAAAATGATGAAATACCATGTAAAGTGCTCAGCATAGGATATCATAAATATTATTCTCACTTCATGTTAACATTTTTAGTAGTACGCATATGGATCTGATTTTTTTTACGACTTTGATCCCTTTTCCCTCAAAAAAGATTGGGAAAACTGCTTTCATTAATTAATCTAGCCATTCCAGGTTCCTGAGCAATGAACAATTAGATCACAAAACTATAGTATAGAAAGAGAAGTTACTAATAAGTGTCTACACAGTCTGGAGAAATTTTTGGTGAGTTAATTGGGAATTTTATTTAAATGCAAACAGATTTTATTGGAATTTGACAAGTTTAGAGTAAATTTAAGAATGACCCAAAACATGGGTTAAAAGAAAAATGATCCTTGAGAATAATCCTCACCACTTCTCCAGTTATACTATAAATCAGTAATCTTACTAAGAATTCCAGATTCCTTACTTGTAAAGTTACTATACAATGTTCTGCCTACCAACACATAGAAGAACAACCCTTCTTTCAGATAACCCTGGAAAAGTTAATTCTTAAATATTGTACATATCTTAGGTAATACATCATGAAGGCTATACAAGAGATGAAAGAAAAAAGCTAATAGCAAGGGAAAATGGTAATTATTTTCTTTTACTGTTAACACCGCCACACCTTGCCAAAAAAGAGGGGTTTCGTCATCTATTATTTATATACTTTGTGGTTATTTCCTGTGGTTCTATATGCTGCAAAATCAATGTATGTTCTTTTTTTTTTTTTTTTTTTTTGTTACTCATACCTATTCTACTTTTTACTTTTGTGATTAAGTTAGAAATATTTTTTATTGGTTAAAAGGTAAAAAAGAATGCAGTAAAATCTCAAGTCTAATTCTCCTTGGTACCTAGTGAATTAATTAAAGAGGTGCAAAGCAGGGCACCTGGCTGGCTTAGTGGTTGAGTGTCCAAGTCTTGATTTCCACTCAGGTCATGAACCCAGGGTTGTGGGATCAAACCCCACGTCTGGCTCTGCACTGAGCATGGAACCTGCTTGAGAGTCCCTCTCTCTCTCTTTCTGTCTGCCCCTCTCAACCGCTCACACTCTCTAAAACAAAACAAAAGTGCAAAGTTTAAAAACTAAATGGTATTAGGGTGGGCTGCTTATTATAAAACAATTTTCCTTATGGTGACTATGGCTCAAATACCCTTAAAATTATGTAATTGTATCTACTAGCAGACCTAGATACCAGAATAGATAATGCCACACACGATTTAAAAGGACATGGGCTTCTCAGGTTTCTCCCAATGTAAATTATCTGCATAAAAAGTCCACTAAAAACTTTTACATCATAAAGCAGTTATCACTACCCTACATGTAACTATTCATTAAAACACAATTAGCCTCTATTCTCTCCTAGAGTTAGACTCCATGAAGGCAAAATTTTTTGTCTGCATTTACATGCTCTTACCCAGTGTTTAGAATGAACAGTGCCTGGGGACACCTGGGTGGTTCAGTCAGTTGAGCATCCGACTTCAGCTCAGGTCATGATCTCACGGTTCGTGGGTTCGAGCCCCGCGTCGGGCTCTGTGCTAAGAGCTAGCTCTGAGCCTGGAGACTGTTTCAGATTCTGTATCTCCCTCTCTCTCTGACTCTCCCTTGCTCGTGGTACCTCTGAGAAATAAGTAAAAATATTAAGAAAAAAAAAAAAGAATGAACAGTGCCTGGATCAGTGAATGTTTCTTTGAATGAATTAATGTGTTACTAATGCTAGTCAAATTACTATAATTAACATAACAGTAGGTTAGGAACAATAGATTACTATACTTTGCCACCTGACTACAAATTAAGTAGAGTTAGGTTTTTAAAAAGGTGGGCTTATTATTTCTTCCTCTAACTTGTTATAGAAATCAACATTATAGAATCAAAATTTTAACACACTCCTTATGAATTAACAAAGATTGGACAAATGATGTATTCTAAGAAGACAGAAGTTATATGTGTGTGTTTTCAATTCAATGTTTATGTTTCGCCAGAAGTCTTTACTTTTCCATTGAATCATCAAACTTGTGTTATTGTATTAATCAAGGTTATTAGTAAACCTTACATATAAATCTTTATAACCAAGGTGCAGGCTGTTCTCACTGTTCTAAGAGGCTGCTTACTGTATCAGGAGAAAGCCATCTACCTTATGTAATAATGGTGATGATCTGAACTCATTCAATTAGTGAGAAACAGTCTGGTCTGGAGTCAGGTTTTATATTTTAAAAGCTCAAAGAATTTCAAGTGCCAGTGATACTCTCTTTGATCTGAACCTCAGCTTTCTTATTTGTAAAACTAGTTTAGAATCCTCTGCCTACCAATGCATAAATTGTTGTCCAGAGCAAATAAAATAAGCAGTATAAGAAAGGGATTTACAATCTGTAAAGCAATTGAAGTATATGATATGGTTGATATTAGTATGCATCATATATTCACTCATATTGTCAGTTTTAAGAGCTCTGATTTTACACCAAATTTTATTTGTGAAAATCAGAGTTCCAATATCTGAAGGGGACAAAAAATAGAATAATAGAAATAGCCATTGTTTATATCCTGTATACCCCTTTCTATTTAACTGGACTCCTTTTTCAGAGTGCATCCTCACACAGAATTCACATGGCAGTACTGTGAATATAGAACAGGGAGAAATAGGTAATTTATCATTATTTAAAGTCTCCATATTTGCAGTGATAATCAGAAGTGAACTTTCTAATGGGTAATCAGGTGCTTCTTTGTTGGTTTTAAGTAGGCTTCATGCCTCCACTCAGCCCAGCACCCAGCTTGAATTCATGATTCTGAGATCAAGACAGAAGCTGAGATTAACAGTTGGACACTTCATCGACTTAGCACCCAGGTTCCCCTTTTTCCTTTCTTTTTTTTCTTTTTTAAAACAAACTGGTTCAGAAATAGAAGAATAAGTTTCTGTTACAAGAAACCTGTTCTTTGATAGTTCTCTTTGTCCTCAACCAAATTAGAAGTCAGGTATGACACCAAACTGAGTTCATCAGATCTATCTTAGTCACACATTTGAGTATTGCAAATGGTGGTTTGACTAAACTGGGCAGCAATTTGGCTGCTATCCAATCAAAAGGATATCTCAACAACACTAATTATACTCTGGGATATCAAGAATGAAAAAAGAAATGTGGAAACAACTTGAAAGTTCTGTGTGGTTTGATTTTTTAATTCTCTATAACATCACGAATGCTAATTAGACCATCCTAAGGGTCTTGTTTCTCTGTGAAAGACCATATTGACCTAACCTAATCAGTACAGGCGTAGCTCTATACAGACTGTCAGTATGATCCTGCATGTGAATAATGCTAGAAAGTAAATATAAAAAAATTAAAATAAAAATGTTAAGCTTGAACTCCAAACATTAATTGCAATAATTAAATGCTATGGAGACCCTAAGACCATGAAAACCATGAAGTGTTCATTGCAAGAGAGAAGAATGAAAAATAAAATGATAAAAGTATGGAGCTATTAGAATAGCATGTATCCAATCATCATTCAAGACAAATATACAGTCCAAAGAAATAAAGGCATTATTCAAGACTGCAAAAAAGTCAATTTACTCAAAAAATTAGATATTCTGTTCACTTCTACAAAGTTAAAGATTAACTCGGTATCTTCAAACAGTTATTCCAATACTAAGACTAATTTTCATCTTAAAATCAACTTTCAGAACGGAGTGGGGGGGGAGAGAACCTACCATGAAGTTATAGGAAGGTTGAGTACAAATACTTTTATTTATTATTTTTTTTACAAATAGTTTATTGTCAAATTAGTTTCCACATAACGCCCAGTGCTCATCCCCAAGAGTGCCCTCCTCCATGCCCATTCCCCCTCTCCCCTACTTCCATCAGTCCTCAGTTTTTGTCAGCATTCAAGAGTCTCTCATGGTTTGCTTCTCTCCCTTTCCCTCACCATTTCCCCCCTTCTTCTCCCCATTGGCCCTCTGTTAAGTTCCTCCTAATCCTCCTATACGTGCAAACATATGATATTTGTCCTTCTCTGCCTGACTTATTTCACTCAGCATAACAC
>NW_024082939.1:0-62821 GCF_003009895.1 Hyaena hyaena
AGGAGGGCACTTTGGGGATGAGCACTGAGTGTTATGTAGAAACTAATTTGACAATAAACTATTTGTAAAAAAAAAAAAAAAAAAAAAAAGAAAATGGTTTCCAAAATGCTCCTCTAGTCCCAAAGGGACCAATTTGGCACTCAGGGTGTACAACATTTCCTGTGCTGAGCCACCTCAAGCTTTGGCGTTGTAATCAATGAAGAAGGGCTTAATGATGAATTGGAGCATTCCCTTTGGGTATAAATTACCTGTCACTTAAAACACAAACTAGAAAGTCCTCCTTATTTTGCCAGTTGGTTGGGTAAAATCCACCAGCCTTGCCCAGATTCGAGCCAGCCAGGAGTGAGTAGATTTTTGTTTAAGAGGCAAGAGTGTCCTGGATTTTTTCCCCCTTAGTAATCTAGCTGGATGATTCCTCCCTTCTGCTTGATGCCGTGAGGAATGGTTAAATACATTACATGGCACAATGGGAAGAAAGAAGAGGGAAGAATACGGGAAGTAGAGAGAAACTTCATGAATCCATGACCTTCAAGTTAGGAAGAGAAAACCAGGGAAAACAGAGCAACATTTCATTTCAAGTGGGGAAGGAAAGAAGAAAAATAGATTATTATGCATGAGGATTTGTGACAATAGTGTAGAAATGGCTGCTGTTTTACTAGAACCTATTATTTGTAGCACTGGGCTAGCAAGTCTGCCAAGTATGGCCAGCAAAAGCTGGGTTGTTCTCTGTTCTCATGGAGTTTGCCCCTCTTGGCTCTACACCACTGGGGGAGGTTCCCCTGGCAAAGGTCAGGGCCACTGCTAGGCTGGGACCTCTCCAACCTCACCTGGCACCACTCTCTTCCCTATCTTTCCACTTCAGTCATTCTGGAATCTTCTCAGTTCTTCCATCCTGCCAGGCTCTCCTCCTGCTTTCTGATCTTTATACATACTCTCCATGGCATGGGGTGCTCTTTGCTTGGCTCTCTTCTTTGCAACTCACCTGAGACTCTCCCTTTCCTGGGGAAGCTTCCCTGGCCCCAAATTGGGTGTGATCCTCCTGCTAGCTGTTCCCGTATTTCCCTGTATTGTTTATTTCATAATTAGTAACTATTGACCTCAGGTCTGTCTTCCCCATGATTCTGTGAATCCATGAGGACTGTAACAGAGGCTATTTTCTTCTTTAATGCTTTGCCCTGGTTTGGCTCATAATAGACTTGATAAACATGGGGGTGAAAAAGGTTTATTCCTCTTAGCCTAGAGGTTACAAGTCTTGACTGAATTTCATTTTTAACCTCAGATTATCTGTCCTTTTTTTCCTGCTTCCATGACACCTAGGTATTTCTTTATTAGTACATCTCACTTTTATCCACATCATTAAAACAAAACAAAGGAGAAATGCAGCTAAGGAAATAAGCAAATTTTCTTCTGACATAATAAGCAGGTCTTAAGAGAATGGAAAATTTTCTTCAAGGGGAAAACTGGAGAATTGGTAAGGGTGTTGCTCTAAATCTCAAACTTGGACAGACACTCCATTTGAAACCCTGTAGTATTAATCTATGATTATGGCTTTTCTCATTTCTCACATTTGAAAAGGAAATACACATTGCCATTGTGACTTTAGATTACAATGCTTTATGAGGCTTTAAGCCCAAGGACACTGAAAAAGAGAAAATCTGCACCAGAAAATGCGAGCAAGGAGATATGCTTTCGTGATGCTAAACTTTCTGTGGTGCTGATATCAGTGTGGACAGATGATTTCTATGTAAAGTGCACATACTCGAGAGCCAAGCGGCACCTAGATTTACTAGCTCATGGGAAAACTGACCAGTGCCATAGTCTCTACCACAGAGAGTCAACAGAATGAAATACAGTCTTTCTTTAACATGGTCTTCCAGAAACTACAACTGCCTGCAGATGGCCTACAAAAAATGGGTTTACCACAGCCACTGATCAGAAATGATAGTCCCTTTGTAGCCGATTTCATTAAATTAAGCAGTGCCTACAATAGCTGATAACCCTGTGAGAATCTTATGGGGCATGGGAAGAAGTTCAAGAGCATTTGAAGACCCACAGACCAGGATTCCAGACCTAACTCTATAGCTTACAACAGAGGGGACCTTGGGTAAAGTCACTCATCCTTGGGCTTCACTCTCCTCTCTGAAAATGGTTTTAATAATATCTCCAGACACGGGTTGCTCTGTAGAACACTCAGGAGAACCTGGCCCTAGTAAATGCTCAATAGCAGCAACTGGTATGCCCATTTGTTCCCTCAGCTCCCTGTTGTTGGTGTCCACAGGTCCCTAGCCTGGAGGCATATAGTGAGTCACCAAAAAGTCCGAGGTGGGCTCTCCAGTGGAGTCTCAATTTTAAAGCTAGTGGGCAGAGTTAGAAAACTGTTTTCTTCTACTTTCCAGGTTAGGTTTAATAGGAGCAAGACCTTAGGGGACTCCAAGGGCCATTAAGAAGTTCAAGGGCACCTGGGTGGCTCAGTCGGTTAAGCCTCCGACTTCAGCTCAGGTCATGATCTCATGGTTCATGGGTTTGAGCCCTGCGTCAGGCTCTGTGCTGACTGCCAGCTCAGAGCCTGAAGCCTGCTTCAGATTCTGTATCTCCCTCTCTCTCTGACCCTTCCCTGTTCATGCTGTCTCTCTCTTTCTCTCTCTCTCTCTTCTCTCTCAGAAATAAATAAAACATTAAAAAAATTAAAAAAAAAAAGAAGTTCAAGTACTGTCTTGAGTACAATGTGAAGACTTCTGTGGGTCAATTTTTCCTCCAACTAAATGCAGTTAAGAGAGCATTGAGGGCAGGCGTACAGGAGATCATGAGAAAAACATTGAAAAGAAAAGTGGGAGAAAAGCTGTGCACCAGGCTGACCAGCTATTACTTCAAAAAAATTTTTTTTCAGCCAGATCACCAGCCGCTTTGCCCACAGATTCTGGGCAGCTCAGAGGGGAAAAGTGTTTCTGTGGCCTGGAGTCATGACATCCACACCCATGGCTGTGAGTCCCTGGGATGTGGAGGAGGGGCATGGTGGCCCCAGGGCCTGGGTGTATGCTCAGGGGCTTTCTGGAGACATTTTGTATAAATCCGAATTTTATATAGAATTTATACATTTTTGGTGCTCAAAAGTGAAATGAGTAAAAAAAGAGTATATGTTTGCATAAAGACCAATCATACTTGTGTTTTAGGTGAATGGACTCATAATCTTACCATGCTTATTTGGTGGATATGGGTAGAGAGAAAAGAGGGGATAACTAATCTTCCAAGGATCTCTCAGTCAGGGGACTTGGGTGGTCTTACTGTTAAGGGCTCTAGTCGTCCCCCTGGCTGGATTGGGGGAGTTGGAGGGAGTAGAGAGTCATGAATAGAGACATGTGTGACCCAAAACAAGTTATGTTTCTCTTAGGGTTGAGATTCTTTCAAGGCAAGATGTTTGAAGGACAGTTTGTGTTTCTGAAATGCATTTGGCCAAAGGGATCTGTGTATAGTCTATGGGCACACAGTCTTGAATACTGCAGATTTCTCTGCTCTGCCACTTGCTGTGGCAAGGAATTAACCCCCGGGGGCTTCTGTTTCCTCTTGTTACAGTACTCTCTCCACCCAACAGAGTTGCCTGCAGGATTTGGTGAGGTCATTCAAGGGAAGCAGACAGCATAGTGCTTGGCCTGTGATAAGTGCTCAGTAGACAGTACCTATTACCATTGTCGTTATTTTTAAATACATTTTCTCTTGACTAAAAGTAGACTTATGCATGCTACTTTTGAGGCTTGAAGTATGGGTTCTTCAGAACATCTGACTGATAGGTGACCAAGGACATGTAACCTGTAAACCACTGTACTGTACTCTGCATAATTGAGCAACCGGTCACTGCTGAGTAAAATCCCCCCTCAGGCTTCCTTTAGGTTTTGGCCTTCTGTTTGTGGATGGTGATTGCATAGTGACTGTGTGGATGAACTGAGCTTGTCTAACTTGCTTTGCTCCAGCTAGGGACCACAGAGGAAGCTGGAAGTTAGTCTTTTATGAGCCCATATCCAAGATTACCCTCAGTTGGTCTTTCAGATAAGAACTCTTGCTGGCTCCCTGGGGAGTTTGACTGGATTGTTCCCCACCCTAGCTGGGGTAGCCAAGACACAGCTGAAGAGTCCAGCCTGGCCTCCACTCTGCCTTCTCTGAGAAGGGAGCCCCGGCTTTGGAGCACAGAGTGGACTCCTTTGGCCCCCTGAGAAAAGGGCTGTGTGGGTGAGGAATTGGGGAGCACTCAGACTGCACTTTGCTGTGAGGGTAGCATGGTTATAACTTTTAAAAATGGAAACATTTAGCATATGGGCTTGGTCCCTACCCATACATTTAGGAGCAGACTCATTTACCATAACTCTCTAATGCTCCCTGCCCTCACTCCCCCTGTAAAATCCAGTAGACCTTTTGGACCGGTGCGGGTGGGATGGTATAATTTTAAAGTAGAACAGACAAGAGGTGGTACTTTTGTCATGTACCTATCATGATCTCCACCATGGTCTCCCTCCCCACCAGTTCCTGGTACTGATGGCCTAGACAGCTGGTTAGCATAGATTTTAGCATAGAGGCTCTGTCATCTGAAATAATTCTGAGGTATCTGCTAGATAGAGCCCAGGCATTTCCATATGAATGTGTCCCTGGGAGAGATACTCTGCTGTGAATGAATTTCTCAGTTAGTGTATTAGTCATATATTGCTGTGTAACAAATTACCCCAAAATTAGTGGTTTAAAAAGTCTTTACCATAGCATAGTTTCTGCAGAACAGAAATCTGGCACAGCTCAGGTTGCTTCCAGGCTGTAGTCAAGGAATTGGGTGAAGCTGTGGTTATCTCAGGGTGTGGCAGTGGAGGACCCACTTCTCAAACTCACCTAGTGGGCAGTAAGACTCACTGTCTTGTGGGCTATGGGACTGAGTCTTAGTTGTTCACTGGCTGGAAGTTTCAACATGTCGTTCCTTGCATGTAGACTTCTTCATTGGGCAGCTAAAACAGCTTGCTTTATCAGAGAAAATAAGAGAGAAGAAGAGAGAAGTATCAGCAAGATGGAAGTTACAATCTTTTGTGAGTCTCAAAAGTGACATTCCATCACTCTTGCCACATTCTGTACCTTAGATGCAAGTCCTTAGCTCCAGCCCATATCCAAGGGGAGGAGGAGGTTATAGAAGAGTATGAATAGCAGGAGGCAGAGATCACTGGAGGCAATATAAGAAGGCTGCCTATCACATTTAGTTCATTCATTCACTCATTCATTCAGTCTAGAGCTCTCTGCACACCGGGCATTGGCCGTTTTCAACTCATAATGCTAAACTAATTTATCTCCGTGATTCAGATCAAAACTTTATGTTCCATGGGAAATTTTTTAGGATTGGAAATTCAGTTTAGTATTATCACTACTTTCCTAATTTATAAATTCTCACCCTGAGGAAAGTTGCATTAATTAATTTCTATTTGCATTTTATTTATTTATTTATTTATTTATTTATTTTAATATAAAAAACACTCTTCCTGACTGAAAACAAAAAAATGTTCCTCTGATTTACTCTGTGTAGCCAAGACATTTACTGAAGGAATAAAAACACAACTACATACATGAAAACTGAATAATGAGAGAAATCTGTTTAAATAAATATGATGTAGGTTGATTCACCTAACTAAATTATGGTTATTTCATTAACTCTTCAATTGAATTCCAAGTCCTCATTCTATTTGCTGAGGTAAATTTGTTTAACGTGAAGCCTTGACATCCTTTAAAATCATTATGCTTCTAAATGAAAGTTTAATTTTTAATCATTTGCTTTGCTAAAATAGAAGCAAATGAGAGGATAATATGACAATTTAAAGGATTTGCAATAGATCCCCTAGAGCTGGAAGAGGCATGAATTTTTCCTGAATGCTGCTGACTAGTGGAGGAATTTTAAATATGGTAATAGAACTACTTTCTCCCAATGTTTGCTTCTTTAATGGAAATAAAACCAGAGGGAACAGAAAGCCAACAGGGACGAGGCAGGTCAGTGCTCCCTGATCAAGTGCTGACCCTAATGGGGAGCCATGTTGCCTCCAGCAGGCCCTCTCTTTAGATTCAGGTACCACAATGCCAGTCCTCAGGTGTAAAAGAGCCAATTCTCAGCAAAACAGAATGAAAACAAATTTCATCTTAGAAGGAAAGAGGTAGGTGTCACCCTGTGTTTGCAAGCAGTGAAATCTACACAATAGGAGAGACAGGTTAGTTTGTTTCAACTTTTGGCTAAAAGGCACGATTTTTGGTTTGTCTGTGTTTGAAATCCCTCTGCAGCATTTGAATGTATCATTTGCCCAATTTAAGTTAGGAATGTGAATTTTTGTAAGAGGTGTTTTTAAGCAGAATTACCAATGGTCAGTGGAAAATAAAAGCTCTCTTAATTAATAACTCCCTAGATGGTGGGTCTTATTAAGGAGGTTTGACTCCCTCTTCATTATAATACAATCTTGCAGATAACCAAATTTTTTCTTTCTCCAACAACTGTGATTTGTATCGATTCTCTTTACCTCCTCACATTCCTCATTGCCTCACATGGCAGAGAAAACAATTTTTTAGTACTGTTTGCGCTTATTTCCTTTAAGTAAAATAAAAAAAGGCATAGGTAATTGTACTTGTGATTCTGTTTTTTTGGGCTGCTTCAAGGCATTGAGCTCAGATATGAGGGCTTCTTTTGCAATGGCCCTGACTTGTACTCTATATTTTATTTGTTTGATTAACTGTCTGTGGTCCTTTAAAAACCAGTGAGGGTGCAGTGGCAATCATGGTAGTCAGAGCCTCTGGGGAGTTCACATATGATTTTTTTCTTAACGCTTACTATCATTATTATTTATTGTACAAACAACCTGATAGCATGCTTAAAATAAATCAAAGTTCATTCACCATCCTACTCAATTTTTTTTCCATTTTTCAAGTTCCCTTCTAAAACTTGGTCATGTACAGAAGCATTTTTTACATAATTTCAATAGAAGGATAGATAAGGTTTTGTATTTTCCTTTAAAAATTGTTTTTTAAGTTTATTTATTTAGTTTGAGAGAGAGACAGGGAGCCTGTGGGAGAGGGGCAGAGCAAGAGGGAGTGAGAGATTTCCAAGGAGGCTCCCCACTGTCAGTATAGATGCAGGGCTTGAACTCACAAACCATAGGTTCATGACCTGAGGCAAAACAAAGAGTTGGATGCTTAATGGACTGAGCCACCCATGTGCCCTGCATTTTACTTTTAAACGTAAGGTATCATACACATTTTTCAGTATTTCATTATGCTCTTCACAATTAAAATGCTAATATCTGAATTAAAATGCTAATAATAATATTCCTTTGAATGGTGAAACCATAATTGAACTAATCATTTTTCAATTATGAATATTTAGATGAAATATATTGCAGTATATAAATATTGCTACAAAGTGTATTTTTATTGCATAATTTAGAAAAGTTCTTTTGGACTATTTCCTTGACATAAAATCCCTAAAGTCAAAGGATCTGAATGTTTTTACCTTTTTTAGAATAGTGCAGATTTGTATCCTTAATGAGATGTATTCATTTACATTGCAATTTTTGACGCTATCAGTTTTACCAGTTAGCATTGGGATTCTCATTTAAATTTTTTTTTCTTGAATGGCTGGAAAGTGGGTGCCTTTTGATGTCATTATATCCTTCTTTGTCAAATGGTTATCATTTCTAAGTCTTCACTCTTGCTCTTTGGGGAAAGGATGTGATGATAATTCCTTCCATTCTTAACTCATAATTTCTTAAACTAATAATTGGAAAAATACCAAGGGAAATATTATTTAGATATATTGGCATATATTTAATTTCTCAGGTTCCCTCATTTACTTTTGTCCGTTTTTAGCTGGGACATTAGAATAGAAGGAGGCCACAGCTGGGACTGAAGGGGGTGGCAGTTTGTTGTTTCCTAAGGTGTTCACTTGGTGCTCTGTCATTTCCCTGTGTTTTTGCTTACATTCTTCATTAAGCCTAGAAAGTTCTTTCCTTTTGTCTCCTAATTTTAATGACTCTAGTGGGTGGAATGCTAAAAATGGCTGTCAAGATTCCACTGCTCTAATCCCCACAACCCACTGACAAGATGAAGTGTCACTCCTGTGACTGTGCTTTGTCACACAGCACACCTAACTTTGGTAGGTTTATCTGGGTGGGCCTGACCTAATCACACAAGCCCTTTTTAAAAGCAGAATCTTCTCTTCTGGTAGCAGACGGGGAAATCATGGATTTGAAGCAGGAGGGGTATTTTATACATCCTTGCTGGCTTGGGGATGGAGAAGGCCACATGTCAGGGAATGCGGATGGCCTTTGGGAGCTGAAAATAATCCCAGCTGAGGAAATGGGGACCTCAGACCTACTACTGCAAGGCACTGCATTTGGCCAACCACACAGTTCCTTGAAGGAGCATAGATGCAGTTTCTTCCCAGGAACTTCTGGATAAGAGCCCAGCTTGATAACACCTTGATTTTGGTGAGACCCTTTGTGAGACCCTAAGGGGAGAACCCAGTTGAGCCTACCTAAGACTTCTTAACTACTAATCTGTGAGAGAAATGTGGGTGTTGTTTTAAGATGCTCAGTGTGGTAATTTGTTCCAGCAACAATGGGAACTGAATACAGTGACAAAGAAAGAGGGCTGTCAGACATAGTGGAAATTACTTTTAACCAACCTGCTGGGCTTGATAGATTCCCTGTGTAAGAAGCCTGCACACTTCCACTGCTGGCAACTTGAAGATACTCCTGACCTCTTCTAACGCTGCTGGCTGAGCCATTTGCTTCCAACCCTGCTGACAGGTAGTAGTATTGGCTATCATCATTGCACGTTTATCTGTGTGCAAGTATTATGTCACTGAGAATGTAAGAGTGAACAAGAGTTCCATATTTCTACCAAGATAAAATGGAATGATTTGGGATGACTGGATGAGTGGGAAGTCCCTAGAAGATGCTCTGGAATTAGGTGGCTGAAGTAACTGGAAGACCAGAAAAGCATGGTAAAGTTCTAGAAGGTTTCTCTAACTTCTTCATTCCTGGCAGAGTTTGAAACTAGGAATTGGCAGGATGCATTAGGAGGATGGCTCATACAAGAATGCTGATGTGCACTCCCAAGGCAATGTCACACCTAGAGGAAAGGGCTGGACCCCGCACCAGAAGAGTGGCGAGTGAGGGCATATGACTTTAAGTTAGAATAGGGATTTTAGGTGTTGGTTTTTGTTATATTTGGTGATTCCTCCCTTTGACTGATTTTTTTTTTCTCACTGACTAGCTGGTACTTCTGATCATGTGAGATAAGAGAGCATCTACTGTACTATCAGATATGTCCCTGCACACACACATACATACATGGTGCAGTAAGCAGGTTATAAGTCAGATCAGGAAGTCTGATCACTTCATGTTTTTTGTATGTATTTTTTTGGATGTGTGTGAAAGTCACATACTTCTAGAAAAAATGGTACCACCAATACAGTTATATTTGAGTCATAGAACTATAGGGATTTTGCTTATATATACTTTCTATAATATAAATTTATTTCCTTTGAAATAAGGCAATAAAAGAAAACCATAATAATATAGTAAAAACTCCTAGGTATCCTTCGAAGTCAGGATTCAAAAAAAAAAAAAAAACCCTGAAGTTTTCCTGGATTCAATGGAGGCTCTTTTTTTTTTTTTATGTTTATTTTTGAGAGAGAGAGAGAGAGAGAGAATACAACATGAGCAGGGGAGGGGCAGAGAGAGAGGGAGACACAGAAGCTGAAGCAGACTCCAGGCTCCAAGCTGTCAGACAGAGCCCGATGCAGGGCTCGAACTCACAAACTGTGAGCTCATGACCTGAGCTGAAGTCAAATGCTTAACCGACTGACCCAATCAAGTGCCCTGGAAGCTCATTTTTTTATGCTCCTACAGATCCTTACTTGTACTTTTTATTTCACACTTAATTAGTTCTGATATTTAGCATGGTCAATTGTACCTTTCCCTCTCATTTGAGAGCAGGGATCATGACGCACCAGTATCCATATTCCTTAATGCCAAGCACATTTCCCACCACGCAGGAGGTACTCATCAAATGAGTAAGTGAAGTGTGTTCTGGTATAGTCACAAATACATGAGAAGGTTATAAACAAAAACAAAACCGAGTAGTCTCTTAGTGTCCGTTGGTAAGCCGCTTTAAGATCATACTCAGGCCAGTGTGATCCAGAGTGTGTGTTGTAGCATCTTATATAATCAAAGAGCCAAGGCCACACATGCAGGCCTTGAACAGAGCCTTTCTGGGCAAAATGAGAACAGCTCTATGAAAAACAAAGGCACGCTTAGCACCAGGTGGTCAGACACCACACCAGATGTTTGCCAGGCTCTGGAAGAATCTACGTGTGGGATGTTCCCTTGACATTCCCCTCCTGTTATGCATCTAGACTACCCGTGTGCAAACCCCCTGGGTGCGTAGGGAAGAGTTTGTGAAGCACTTTCCGGTCTGTGTCTCCTGCAAGCTGACCAGCTGTGTCCTGATTTTGTTAGTGTGATAGTGCTGAGAATGGAGTGGTCTATGAGCAGGCAGTGGTCACCGCTGCCTGACGGAGCTGCTTCTTGCCACGCTAGCGTCATGGTGATGGATTAGCAGGATCTCTGAAGTGAAAAGGTGTGTTTCCACACATATTTTGTGTAAACATAAATACACGTGCAAACATTACTCATTTTCCTTTTTTTTTTTTTTTTTTAAATCTATTATCCTTTAGTTTTCCATGCATCTTTCAGCACACGTGTGGCCCCCACTGGAGGGCCCTGATTAGTGAGCCGGGGACAGCCAGAGGAACCCTGGTGCTCTCTTTAGGCCCATGTTGACAGAATTTCCCCTCTGCTTCTGAGCTGTTTGCAGGAGGGGAAGAAAAGGGCAAGAACCCCAAGGCAGGATCGAACAACCTCATTGGGCTCAGAAAGCTCTGAGAGGGGTTTCTTTTTACTACAAAGGCAAGTCTGTGAAGTGATTTGAAAACTCCCTGCCATGGAGGGTTCGGGGAAGGGGAGGTGATGGAGATGAACAGACAGAACACAGAGACTTTTTGGGGCAATGAAAATGGTGTCTATGATATAATCATGGATTGATGTCACTACACTTCCCTGCCAAGCCCGTAAAATGTATGCCACCAGGAAGATGGGAGCAACACTTAACCATGGTAAGCATTGCATAGTGTATAGAATTGTTAAATCACTATGTTGTACATCTGAAACTAACAAATTGTGTTATACTTCAGTTTTTTAAAAAGTTGAAATAGAGGGGCACCTGGGTGGCTCAGTCGGTTTAGTGTCTGACTCAGCTTAGGTCATGATAGCACAGTTTGCGAGGTCAGGCCCCACACTGCACTCTGCTGTCAGCACAGAGCCCACTTCAGATCCTCTGTCCCCGTCTCTCTGCCCTTCCCCCACTCTCTCTCTTTCTTTCTCTCTTTCAAAAATAAACTTAAAAGCAAAGTTGAAATAGAAAAAAAAAGTGAACCCTAAGGTAAACTATGGACTTTGGGTGATTATGGTGGGTTAATATAGGCTCATTCTTGGCAAAAATATCCTGTTCTGGTGGGGATTATAGATAATGGAGGTGGCTCTGCATGTGGTGGGGCAGGGGGCATTAGAACTCTCTATACTTTCCTCTCAATTTTCTTGTAAACCTAAAACAGCTCTTTTAAAAAATGAGGTCTTTGAAAAAAATTTTTTTAAATTTAATGTTTATTTATTTTAGAGTGAGAGAGAGACAGCGTGAGGAGGGGAGGGGCAGAGAGAGAGGGAGGCACCAAATCCAAAGCAGCTTCAGGCTCTGAGCTGTCAGCATAGAGCCTAACCAATGTGGGGCTTGAACCCATGAGCTCTGAGATAATGACCTGAACTGAAGTCAGACACTTAACTGACTGAGCCACCCAGGTGACCCAAAAATGAAGTCATTTTGAAAAATTTTTATTTTATCTTTTATTGAGGTAGAATTGACATATTATATTAGTTTCAGGTATACAACATCATGATTCACTATCTGTATGTACTGCAAAATGATCACTACAGTAAATCTAGTTAATATCCATCACTGTATAGAATGACATTTTTTCTTGTGATAAGAACTTTTAAAATTTAGTCTCTTAGCAACTTGCTCATATGCAGTATTGTATTATTAACCATAGTCACCATGCCGTATAGATATCCACATGACTTATTTATTCTGAAACAAGGATTCTGTGCCTTTTGACCTCCTTTACCATTTTGCTCACTCCACTCCCTCTCAAAATAAAGTCTTTGAAAACACTTCCCTGCTGTCTTTTCTTCTTTTGCTGAAAAATTAAATGGCTGCTCCTTATGCTGCCTCCCAACGTCTAGAAAAACCAGATCAAGAATGAATGCTTTCTCTCACTGAAGCTAGACTCAACATCCTAGATAGCTGAATGATGATGTGTTGCCAGGGATTGGAACCAAAACATTCTTTCCATGACAACATTCCATTAAGAATTTTATAAAATGCACTTTGCTGGAGATAAGGTTTGTCCTCTGAGGGAGGAGATACATTAGGAACCCTGCCCAATAGGCCAACAGGCCTGATAGACTCAGAGTCCTAAAAGAATGGGATGCTGTCAGGAGAAGGGCCAAGGCTAGTCAGTTAAGAAATATTAGGGACCTGGCCATTTGAATGGAAAGAGAGGACACACACCAATGATGACCCCTTCTCTAAGTTTGTAGAGTTCTGTTTTCATTTACTACTTGGTCTATAGATGCCCATCTGTCAGTTTTGCCTGCCCAATATCCCTTCTTCCTTCTGCTGGTGGCTGCCCTCTGATTTTCCTTAGGGAAGGCTCTGTATACCACTCTTAGATTTAGGTTTGGATGAAGTCGACTTCACCTTTGACCTCCAGGGTGGGCCTGTGACCCAGGTCTGACAAGGAAGGCCACATTCTCTTCCAAGCTAGGATGGAGATGGGTGTCTGACCCCATCAGCAATGTTCAGTTATTATACATTGGATGATTTAAGGATTCCTCTTTCTGTACAGGGAGGACTTTCTTGGTTGCATCATACAAAAATCTCCCTAGCAACCTTCTTTTCATTACACTTAATATTTGTCTCTTTTGTTGTTCTGGTTGTTCAATATTAGAGATTTGTAATGCAGTTGAGTTAACACACACAATACTGTAGCAGCCTTGCGGGGAGAGAGGTTAAAGATAGTTAACCATCTGGGAGAAGAATTCATTGTCTAGCTTAATATTCAGAGAAATGTAAAGGCAGGGCGCTTCTGGTAGTTGAGCATTCTAAGATAAATGGACCTTATAAGAAATGAGACTTGCAAACTCAAGTCCAGTGGATTGCTTCAACCAGATCTGGTTAGCTGTAAACATCATTAGCTTAAAATGTTTTCTCCTACCCTGTTGCCTGTGATAAGATAGGCCTCCTAAAAGGAAAAGTGCTGTTCTTTCACATTTTAACTCCTTCTGGGGGTGTGAAAGCTAGCTGAAATCAGGTTTCCTGCAAGCTACATTAAGCTCATGTTCCTCTGGGCCAGAAGGAAAATTGTGATGTCTCTCCCAGGTTTAGAGGTTCCAAAGGCGAGCAGCTTTCTTCCCCAAATCAGGTGTTCTAGAACAAAAGATGAGCAGATCTAGATCGGTCTACTTGTATGCCAGTTTGAAGACATTTTTCTGTTATCCTCCCCTCTTCCCATATTACCTTCTTGATGTCCAAGATCAAGATTTGCAAAATTTGGATTTTAGATATGGATCTGATGTTATGTTCAGAGATGATGATTGTTGCAGTGAGTTCTTTGGTGGTTTTCTCAAACCATTGTTTAAATTGCCAGAAAACACTTTTGGAACAGCTGACCACGTGTTTTTAAGTTAATACATTATGAAAAAAAAATTTTTTTTTTAAATTTTTTTTTTAATGTTTTATTTATTTCTAGGAGAGAGAGAGCGTGAGCAGGGGAGGGTCAGAGAGAGAGGGAGTCACATACTGAAACCGGCTCCAGGCTCTGAGCTGGCAGTCAGCACAGAGCCCAACGCGGGGCTCAAACCCACGAACCGCGAGATCATGACCTAAGCGAAAGTCGNGAGGGAGTCACATACTGAAACCGGCTCCAGGCTCTGAGCTGGCAGTCAGCACAGAGCCCAACGCGGGGCTCGAACCCACAAACCGCGAGATCATGACCTAAGCGAAAGTCGGATGCTCAACCGACTAAGCCACCCAGGCACCCCGAAAAAAAAATGTTTTTAAAGGAAAATAGTGGTGATGATGGGAACTTTTCTTGAGGAATTTAATGGTGAGTTGGACCTTATGTGGATCCCAGTTTTAACAAGTAACTGCAAAATACATTCTGGGGGGACATGGGGAAAATTTGAATGTAGTCTAAGTATTTGATGATATTAAGAAAATATATTTAATTTTGTTAAGAGTGAAAATAGTATTTTGGTTCTATAAGAAGGTATACTCATTTTCTTAGAAATGCATGCTGAAGGTGGGGGTGGCACCTGGGTGGCTCAGTCAGTTAAGTGTCTGACTTCGGTTCAGGTCATGATCTCATGGTTCGTGAATTTGAGCTTCACATCAGGCTCTGTGCTGATGACAGCTCAGAGCCTGGAGCCTGCTTCAGATTCTGTGTCTCCATCTCTCTCTGCCCCTTCCCTGCTTGTGTTCTCTCTCTCCCTTTTTCAAATATAAACATTAAAAAAAAATTAGAAATGCATGCTGAAGGGGTGGTGCCTGGGTGGCTCAATCAGTTGAGGATCTGACTCTTGTTTTCAGCTCAGGTCATGATCCCAGGGTCGTAGTTTCAAGCCTCACGTTGGGCTCTGTACTGAGCGTGGAGCCTGCTCAAGATTCTCTCTCTCTCTCTCTCTCTCTCTCTCTCTCTCTGTCTCTGTCTCTCTCTCCCTCTCTCTCCTCTTCTCCCCTACTTGCACTCTCTTTCTTTCTAAAAAAAGAAATAAAGAAATGCATGCTGAAGTATTTGGGGATGAAATCTCACAATGTTTAATTTATTTTTTAAAAGATGAAGCAAATATGGCAAAATGTTTGTTAAATCTAGGTTATGGTTATACAAGTTTCACTAAAGAGTTCTCTATTTTTATGTGCGTTTGAAATGTAATACAAAGGCTTTTTTTAAAGGACAAATAAGTTTTCTGTGGATTCCTTTCCTACATGTATTTTAAGAAACCAATATGAGCACCATCTCTGATGGAAACTGTAGAATAAAACTCCAAATATAAGTTAGGTAAATTTAAATGACTTTAAAAGATACTCTCTGCTGTTGGAATATAAAATTGTGCAGCATTTATAAGTAAAAGTTCATGAAGCTCTCTTAATTCATCCATATTCTGTGGGTGGGTGGGGATAAATGAATAATAAAAGCATTGCCTGTTGAAGGAATAAAATTTCAACTCATAAATTGAACTCCATGAAAATTATTTAAAGTACTTGTAAGTATAATAGGTTCACCAGAAATAGTTCTCATTTGCATGATAGCATTTCTTATAAAAGAGCAGAAAGTAATATACCATCATTGTAAAAAATGCAGATAATCCATAAAAAGGAAAAAAATCTTCCATAATTTCACTCTCTGTTATAAATATGTTGACATATTTTTATCCAGTACTTTTTTGGAGCATAGATATGGATCTATTTTTTTTTTCTTTACTTTCTTCCCTCCCTCTCTTACGGATCTTTTCCCCCCTCCCTCCCTCTGTTTTTCCAGACCACCATTAGACATGGAAACAAAACCATGAAGCAGGACCAGTGGCTACACCCAAGAGTGGAATCCACTGTGACAAGAGCACTCCACTCTTACAGTAAAGTTGTTTTCACTTTGGGTATTTTAAAGACAAGTTTTCAAGAATTCTTACATATAAGAGTGATTAGCCCTTTGTCTGAAAGATAGTTACAAATATTCTCCCTCCGCCCCCGTCAGCTGGTTGTCATTTTTAAATGCTTCACAACTTTATTATTTCAGTTAATCACATTTATGAAGATTTCATGAAGTTACAGTAATGATACAAAAAGACAGTTACTGGGGCGCCTGGGTGGCTTAGTCATGATCTCACGGTTCGTGGGTTCAAGCCCCGCATCGGGCTCTGTGCTGACTGCCAGCTCAGAGCCTGGAGCCTATTTCGGAGTCTGTGTCTCCCTCTCTCTCTGACTCTCCCCTGCTCACGCTGTCTCTCTCTCTCCTAGAAATAAATAAAAAAATATTTAAAAAACAAAAAACAAAAAGACAGTTACTATAATGAAAGGTAGTCCATCAGCTTCTCTTGCAAACAATGGTATTATCATTGAGCAACAATATTGTACAGAGAAATCTAATAATCATGATTTTTTTTGTTGAGGCATAATTTACACACAATAAAATGCACAAATTTTAAGTGCTTACTTTTATGAGTTTTGGCAGTAGTATTCACTTGTGCAAACATCACCCCAAACAAAATGTGGCATATTTGCTTTACCCCTCAACGCATCTTTGTGCCCTTTCCAGAAAATTATCCAGTGCTTTCCAGCTGGTCAAGTGTATTTGGATTTGTCGTCATTGACTAGTTTTTGTTTGCTTTTAGTCTTCACAGAGAGTATATATACTCTTTTGTACCAGCTTTTTTCACTCAAGTATATTTTTGAGGTTTGTTCACATTGTTTGTAGCCTGTGTTAGTAATTCACTTTCAGTGCTGAGTAGTTTTTCAGTATTTGAATATAGTACCACTTGTGTATTGAATGACCTGTTAACACACTTAGGCTGTTTTCGGTTCCAGGCTAGGAGCATTCATGTAGGCATGTGTTTCATTTTTTGTGAGTGAATACCTAGGAATTTCTAGGTTTGTAGGGAAGGTTTAGGTGTATAAGAAATTGTCCAAGCGTTTTCCAAAATGATTGTACTCTTTTGCAGTCCCATCAGTAATAGATGAGAGCTCTAGTTGTTGCATATCCTCACCAGCACTTGGCACCATCTGGCTTTTCAATTTTAACTATTCTAGTGGATGTGCGGTGTTCTCATTGTGGTTTCAAATTTGTATTTCCCTTTTGATAATGATGATGAGCATTAGTTCATATGTTTTCTTTGCCCTCCATAAGTTTTCATTTGTAAACTGTCTGCTCACACCTTTTGTTCATTTGTGAACAGTGCATCTTCTTAATAATGAGTGGTAGAAATTCTTTACATACTCTAGATATTTTTGTTAGATATTGTCTTCTCATTTTCTTGTCTTTCAAGCAGTAGGTGTTTTTAATTTTGATAAAGTCCAGACCATCATCTTTTTCTTTTTTGGTTAGTGTTCATTGTGTGCATAATCTTAGCCTATGCGAGGGTAATAAAGATTTTTATTATATTCTAGAAATTTTAGCTTTAGCTTTTAGGCTTATATCTATAACCCACTTGAATTAGTCTTGTGTACAATGGGATGCAAGGGCTGAGGCTCATTTTTTTTCCGTATGGATTCTAATTGTGCAAGAGACTCTTCTTTCCCCCCATTGAATTACCTTGGAACTTTTGTTGAAAATCAATTGACCTTTTAAATATAGGTCTATTTATAGGCTCTCTATTTATTCTATTTATTTTTGTGTCTATACCTATATCAATATAGCATTGTGTTGCTACTGTACCTTTATAATAAATTTTATTTTATTTTTTTAAAAATATTTTTATTTATTTCTAGGAGAGAGAGAGAGAGAGACAGCGTGAGCAGGGGAAGGTCAGAGAGAGAGGGAGACACAGACTCCGAAATAGGCTCCAGGCTCTGAGCTGGCAGTCAGCACAGAGCCCGACGCGGTGCTCGAACCCACGAACCGCGAGATCATGACCCAAGCGAAAGTCGGATGCTTAACCGACTAAGCCACCCAGGCGCCCCCCTTTATAATAAATTTTAAAGTTGAATCATAAAAGTCCTTTATGTTTGTTCTTCTTTTTCACAATCATTTAATCTATTATAGGTTCTTTTTGTTTGTATATTTAGAATCAGCTTTCAACTTTTGTTAAAATGTCTTCTGGGATTTTGATTGAGCCTAGAGATCAGTTTTGGGAAAATGGACATTTAGTTATATTTATTAAGCTTTCCTTAATTTCTTGCAAGAATGTTTTGTTGTTCTTAGTATAGAGGCTTTGCACATCTTAGGTTTATTATTAGCTGTTTGTGTTATTTTAAAAATTTCATTCTTAATTGTTTGCTACTCATATACAGAAATACAGTTGATTTTTATATATTGATTTTGTGTGACCTTGCTAAGTTCACTTATTAGTTTTGGCATTTTTAATTATATATATGTATATCCTATATATAATCTATAATATATCTATATTATCTATAGATATAGATCTATAATATGTCTATATTTTCTATAGAGATATATCTATAGTCTATTATCTATATATTATATATATTAGAATCTATGGGGTTGTATATGTATATAACCAAGTTATAGACAGATAATGAACATTTTACTTCTTTTTCAAAATATTTTAAAAACGTTTTATTTATTTCTGAGAGAGAGAGAGAGAGTGACAGCGTGAGCAGGGGAGGGTCAGAGAGAGAGGGAGATACAGAATCTGAAGACAGTCTCCGGGCTCTGAGCCGGCAGTCAACACAGAGCCCGATGCAGGGCTCGACCACAAACTGTGATATCACGACCTGAGCGGAAGTCGGACGTTTAACCGACTGAGCCACCCAAGCGCCCCTACATTTTACTTCTTTATTTCCAATATTTTTCTTGCCTTATTGCATTGGTTAAGAATTCCAGGACAATGTTAAATAGAAATGGTGATAGTGGACATCCTTGCCTAGTCCCAATTGGAAAGGGAAAGATTTAATGTTTCACCATTAATATGTTATCTGTAGTTGTTTGCTTTTTATTTCTTTAATGTTTCAAGTATTAATTTAAATTCTAGTTAGTGAACATATAGCTTCAGGAATAGAATTTAGTGATTCTTCACTTACATATAGCACCCAATGTTCATCACAAGTGCCGTCCATAATCACCCATTTAGCCCATCCCCCTGCCCACCTTCCCTACCTATATTGTTTTTGATGAATGACCGTTATCATGCCTATATAAATATCTTATATAAATGCCATATACACATGCCCATAGGATGCCCTATAAACACCTGCAGTGTTTCTGCTCTTTTGGCCTTTACTTGTATTTTATAGTCTCCAGACTACATCTGTCTTTAAATTTTGATGAAAATGAAGTTTGTGGATTTAAAAAAAATCATAGTTGCTTTTTATATGATTTCTCTGAGAAAGGAAAAAAGGCTGAATTGTTATAGCCATGTTCCTACATGTTCCTACATGTTCCTACAAAACAAAGTCTGTTTTCTCTGTGGGTCCAAACACCTGCATGGTTTCACAGAAACTGATTATAATAAAGTACATAACCATCTGTTATTGTAAATGTGACTTTTGGGTCTCAATTTTTATAATGAGTCTGTAAATAAGCCCTGAAAGAATGACCTATAAGATGTAGACATTATAAACCTTGACAATGTAAAAATTGTTATATATATTTCTCAAATATTCATATTAGAAGACAAGAAAGTGTAAAAGGGAGGGTGAATGCATGAATTTGAAAGTCCTCTCTCAGTGTGGTGAGTCCATGGTTACTGGGTTAAGCAGCATCAGAGAGCGAAGTTAATAAACCCACCAGACAGTAAACTACGCCAGGGCACAGACTGCCTCACACGCCCTCACATCCTCGGCATTTAAAGTCTCAGCTGCATGTTAAGGGCGCTGTAAAAATGGCTAAGCTGATGACTAAATAGATAAAAAAGTTGAAATACAGATATACTATTTAAAGTTCCAATGATAATCACAAAAATAATTAAAAATAGAAATTACGAACCATCGTTTGTGTGTGTGTATGTTTTAATTTAGAGAGAAGGGAAACGTCATATATATATGTATATATATATTTTTTTCTGTACTGGTTGAAATATTTTAAAAACTATGTTGCTTCTATCATTTAAAAGAAATTACTGAAGAAAAAAGGGAGAGAAAAATGCCAAAGCAGTTTCATTGATAATAAATACTTTCGAGAGCTTTTGGTTGTTTATGTTTTCATTGGTAGTTACTATTCTAAAGCATTGGACTGTTACACAAATGTTTATAAGTTGTTCTTTTTTATCATGGGATTTTTTTTGGTAATTAAGGTTGTCTTCAGCATCATTTTTTTAAAAATGTTTATTTATTTTGAGAGGGGAGAGAGAGAAAGCGAACACAAGTAGGGGAGGGGCAGAGAGTGAGGGAGACAGAGAATCCCAATACGCTGAGTGTTGGGCTTGATCTCACCAGCCCTGAGATCGTGACCTGAGCCAAAATCAAGAACAGGACCCTTAACTGACTGAGCTACCCGTGTACCCCTTCAGCATCATTTTTAAAATCAGCATAATATTACATGAATCAACCATGATTTATTTAATCAATACCTAATTATTATGCATTTCAGTGATTTCCTATTTTTTCTATCAGATAATATTCTGACACATATTCTTACAGCTAAATATTTTTGTGTTCTTGAATTCTTTCTTTAAGATAAATTCTTTTTCTTAATTTTTTTAAGTTTATTCATTTACTTTTTTTTAACTGTTTTATTTATTTCTGAGAGAGAGACAGCATGAGCAGGGGAGGGTCAGAGAGAGAGGGAGACACAGAATCCAAAACAGGCTTCAGGCTCTGAGCCAGCTGTCCTCACAGAGCCCGTCGCAGCTCGAATCCACGAACGGTGAGATCATGACCTGAGCCGAAGTCGGATGCTCAACTGACTGAGCCACCCAGGTGCCCCTTAATGTTTTTTTATTTTTTTATTTTTTTTATTTTTGATAGAGAGAGACAGCACGAGTAGGGGAGGGTCAGAGAGCGAGCGAGAGAGATACACAATCTGAAACAGGCTCCAGGCTCTGAGCTAGCTGTCGGCACAGAGCCTTATGCGGGGCTCGAATCCACGAACGGTGAGATCATGACCTGAGCCGAAGTCGGAGGCTTAACTGACTGAGCCACCCATGCACCCCAAGGTAAATTCTTAAGATTAAAATGTGCAAAGGTTCACAAAATATTTACTAATTAATATTGTTGCTTTAATTTATGTCCTACCACACAATTTTGTCAGATGACTTTTAATTATACAAGTTAGTTTGAGATTAGGCCCCATGGTGCTTAACTTAAAACGTTTCTCCTTAAATATATGAATACTGAAATCTACTATGGAAATGACTCTGTTTATTTGACCACTTAGAATATTTGAATAATTAGATTATTTTCATGTGATGAGGGATCAACCCCTCCCCAACCCCTGTAATAGAAAACGTTTAGATGCAAAATCATGATTGAATGAAATTGTCATCCAATGAAGGGACATTTATATTCTCTAAATGAGCTGAGGACTTAGAATTCTGTGTTCACAACAGGAAGTTACTGCCAGCTCTGGTCCATGAGAGAGACAGAACTATAGACACTGAGCACTCAAGAGCAATGGCTAGTTTCATTCACACTTATATTTGTCTTCAGAACGTGCGCGTTTGTTTATTTTTTAGTTTTTTAAAAAAGTTTACGTTGAGAGAGAGAGAGAGAGAGAGAGAGCCTACCTGCACCAGCAGGGGAGGGGCAGAGAGAGAGAGAGGGAGAGAATCCCAAGCAGGCTCTGTGCAGAGCCCTACATAGGGCTCAAACCCAAGAATCTTGAGATCATGACCTGAGCCGAAACCAAGAGTTGGCCACTCAACTGACTCAGTCACCCAGGTGCCTCTGTGTGTGTGTTTAAATAGATCACTTACAACCTAAATGCATTTTATTTATCCTATTTAAAAACTATTTTGTTTTCCAAAGTGTAGCCTTACTGATTAGTTCTGGGCAGTGAGGAGGCTAATCTGAGATGAGAAGTTGAGGATGGATCATCCCCAAATTGGCTTCACACAGAGGGTTTCCAATATGTATTTGAAACCTCTTTCATGCAAACTTTCAAATATTACATTTATCTTTACTATAAAAGTTATGTAGCAGAAAACAACACCTATTTTTATTATTGATATTCCTGGCATTTAAATACCTTATGTCCCCAAAACGTGGTCAGTAAAATAAATGTTTTCACATGTAATAGAGATTTGCATAATTGCAATTCAGCATTTCAAAAACAGTTGTTATCAGTTAAAACTCACTGAGGGGAAAGCACAAATGCATGCACTGCCTTAGAGGTGGTGGGGTGGGGGTTGGGGGGTGGCGCTGCCCATGCCACTCTACCAGGTGTGCCTGCTGACGCGGTGGTGTTTAGAAGACAGTATCACTTCCTCCACACAGGACTTAGCTTTGGGGATGGACCTTTTCTCCCCCTGATCATTCATTAGCATCGATGGGTCTTTCCTCCCTTTACAAAAAGCATGGAGAGTCTAGAGGTATTAATACAGGATGCATATGAACAACACAGGTTCTCCAAGACACCTTGTGTGTGATCACCGGTTTTCAAGATCTTGATAAGGCAGAAAAGGAAGGCACATACACACACCGGTACTTACACACAGTCACATATGCAGACCCCCCCCCCACATTCATACTTATACATTATACACTCATACCAAGATATATTCTGTATGTACATACATGTGTATGTATACATTATATACATACACATTCTGTGTATATACATTATATATAAAATCTATGTACATTAAATATTGTACATTATATATAATGCATATATAATATATGCTATATATTATAGTATTAACACACAGATGTATATATAATATATATGCATGTATGTATATATGTGTGTGATATACATATATATATATAGCATGTACATACACACATACACAGAATCACTTTAATCAATACAAAGCTCTGAGGGTTCCCAGTGTACTAGGGGGTGGGGTTGGGAATGGGCCGGGGTGGGGGGGGAGCTGGAGGAGCACAGGGCCTTGCTGCCTCAGTTCCTGCCCCTGAGTAGGAGGAGTGGACTAGCTGCCTCTAACATCTGTGGGCCAACAGGTCACGAGGCTTGAGTGAGCTGTTGCATGGCCCGCTGATCCTTCCAGGTCCTTCCCTCCTCAGAGTTGGGAACGGCTCTTAAATGGGGTGGGGGAGATCCACATCTGATGCAACATCCCTCCATGCCCATCCTTTGCCTTTTACTTTGCTATGGACTCAAGAGCCCTCTGTTTTTAGTGGAAGACTTAGAAATGTTTGAAAGGATCATCTAGTTTGGTTGAAGTCAGGTGAAGCGACCTTCACATCTACTCCATGCAAGGAACCTCGGCATAGCGAAGGGACAGTATGCGGACAGACACTACCTTTCCCAAGGGCTGCATTTTAGACATATCCAAACTGCTCCTACGACTGCACAGAGCAGTCTTCTGTGCTCCTGGCAGTGCCCTTTGCACACATGTACACCCTGAACAGCAGTGTGGGGCTAGAAATTATGTCACTGTTGTATGGTAAATAGAATTTTGAAGACAACAAATAAGTTTCTTTCCTGTGATTGTTTAAAATACAGCATTCTATATGGCCTTTAGCCAGTGTCTTTAAACTTTTGAGAAATCTTCCTTATTTCTCCTCTTCTTTCTCCAACCAGCATCTTCCCACAGAGAAGTGACTGAGGAATTCTTTCTTTCTTAGCAAATCTAGTGCTTATTAAAAGCCTCTGTGTCTTCGGGGAGGTGGATGCCTGAGGAAGATGGAAACAGGTGGGATCCTAGGAGAATTTCAAGCTGACATCCATTCTAGCCATTCAGCTGATGTCTATGGAGCCCTTGTAATATTAAAGGCCTTGCTGAAGCCATTCCAGTCACAATGATGAAAAGTTGGACACGACCCGTCCAATGGAGAGGCACAATGTAAACAAATAAATCACTCCATGGGTTAGTGATAAATGCTAGGAAGAAAAATGGAGAAAGGTAAAAGCACAGAGTTATCTGGGTGTGTGTGTGAGTGTGCCTGTATGTGTTTCTCCTTTACATGGAGTGGTCAGGGAAGTTCTCCCCATGGAGGGAATGTTTGAACAGAAGGCTGAGCAAAGTACAAAACAGCCCTGGGGCCATCTGGGGGAAGAGTGGTCCAGGCAGAGGGCATAGCACATGCAGAGGCTCAAGGTGGGTTGAAGCTCAGCGTTTTCCAGAAATTCCAAGGAGTTAGGTGGGAGCACATTGAACAGTGGGGAGAGGGAGGTAAAGTGAGGCTTATGGAGACAGAAGTCAAGGGCGCCATGGTTAAGAGTCTGCAGTTTAATTTAAAACAGAAACCACTGGAGGATTTGGAGCAGGGAAATACTCATGGTCTGATTTTTGTTTTTACAAAGAGGGCTCTGGCTACTGTAGAAAGGAGAAATGTATTTGAAGAGGGGCAATAGGGGAAGGGATGTCTTATTAGGAGTCAGTCATAGGAGTTTAGGGAGGAGATGATAGAGATCTGGGCCAGGCAGTGTGGTGGGATGGAGAGATGCATTCTGTGCATGCATATGTGTGTGTGTGTATGTGGGGTGTGTGTGTGTGTGTGTGTGCGCGCGCGCGCGCATTTGTGTGTGTGTGTAGTGGGGAGGGTGGTCCCGTGGGGTGGGGAAGGTGAGCAGGAAGCTGGTCTTCAGCCAAGGCCTCTGTGGCTTTGACACTCTGAGGCACAGTGAGAGCAGAGCAATAGCCCAGGTGTAGAAATCCTTGCTGTGTTTGCAGAATGAGAGTAGTAAGTCATGTCTGTTGAATACTTAGCTGCACTCCCCATTTCACCTCCTCATGTCTGTGTGAAATTGGTTCTGTTGTCCATCTTTTGCATCTCATCTTTTTGAGAAAAGGGTGGCTCAGAGATGACAGGCAACTTTCCCAGTTCTGGCAGATACTGTGAGGCTGTTATGACCTGAACCTACATTTGTTTGACCCTAAAGTTCATGCCACCAGATTCTATATGACACTTCATGTAAAAGAAGCCTCATGCTTGCAAAAAAGTGGTCCATGGTCACCAGCATCAGACTCCTTGGTGGAGCTTATTAGAAAGAAAGATTCCCCTCCACCTCCCATCCCAACTTGAACTTACTGAATCAGAACCACTGAGAGTTTGAGAACCACCTCTGTAGGGGATCAAGGACTTCAACTGTGTCTCACATCCCCATGACCATTCCCTCAATCCCTAGCTCAGGTCCCAGTATCTAAACTGCTGTAAGAGCTATGAACATTTGCATTCTTATTGTTTTGAATAAGTAACACATTCACAAGGCTGAAAAATCAAAATGATTTAAAGTGATAAACTGTGAAATGTCACTCTTGATTCTGCTACCGTCTATCTGTTCCTCCTAATCCCCAAACAGGTAATAATTATTAGCAGTTTCGTGTGTATTTTCCATTATTTAAGCAAATAAAAATGTGTTATTTTCCCCCTTTCTTACACAAAGGTAGCATGCCATATACACTCTTATTAACCTTGCCTTAAAAAGTACATGTACTCTAGAGATCTTTTCACAACCATAAGTAGAAAATATCCTTGTTTTTAAATAGTTGCATAATCCTCCATTGTGTAGATGTACTAATAGCCAGTTGGGTTGTTTCTAGTCTTCTGCTCTTGGAGATAATACAGTAATGAAGAACTGTATATGTAAGCAATTTACTAACTGTAAGATAAATTCCTAGAAAAGGAATAGCAAGGTCAAAGGTTAAAGCATTTGTCCTTCTGTACCTTCAGGGTGAAACATTTTGTGTCCCTACTAGCAACATCACAGCCTATTTTTTTTTTTTTACTTATTTTTACTTATTTTTTAAAAAATATTTTTTTATTTATTTCTAGGAGAGAGAGAGAGAGAGAGCGTGAGCAGGGGAGGGTCAGAGAGAGAGGGAGACACAGACTGAAACAGGCTCCAGGCTCCGAGCTGGCAGTCAGCACAGAGCCCGACGCGGGGCTCGAACCCACGAACCACGAGATCATGACCTAAGTGAAAGTCAGACGCTNGACGCGGGGCTCGAACCCACGAACCACGAGATCATGACCTAAGTGAAAGTCAGACGCTTAACCGACGAAGCCACCCAGGCGCCCCAACATCACAGCCTATTAGCAGGTGTCTCTTTCTGATCTAGAGCAATAGATCTTTATCCAGTTAGATCCAAAACCCTCTTTACCACCCTGACACGAAATTCTGGGACAATATAACCTCCTCAGTCAGAATTAAAAAGAAAAATCAATATGATGATTTATTTATGATTTAAATTTATGATTTAAGAGAAATAAAAGTAATTTATAATAAAACAAGAGATATTTCACTGTATGAAACACTTATGCACGATTACACTGCAAGATGTTATGAAGTCATTAGAAGCTTGCACCTATATGCAGACTAACTGCATATAGTGTGTGAATGCCACACTCAAATGTTGACTGATACAGATGTGTTCTGGTGGTGACTCAGGACCTGTGAGCACAGCTGCCATTGGAGAAATGATTTTCCAAAATGGTAAAGCAAACAACCAACCAAACAAACAGACACAAATCTCTGGCTAAGGTTCTAAACAAGACCGAGGGCAACCTTCCCTTTATTTACACATCAGTTGCATTTCTGGAAAATTTGCTGTTTGCTAAGACCATGCAAAAACTCCTTTGTATTTTTGTATAAAATGACTTTAGGTTCTAGATTCAGATTATGATGAGCAGGCTTTTCTCCTACCTGAATGTCCAGTGGGTCATTTGAAAATGCTGTGGGACACAGGACAATTCTTCCTTGTGTGGGACTGTCTGCCCTCCATCTACTAAATGCCAATGGGATTCTAAGTCATTGTGACAAATGGAAAAGTCACAAATGTTCAATATGCCCCTGGGGGCAATGTTCCTCCCCCCTCCCCGCTGCCCAGAACTTCTGCTTTGGGTTCTCCTCTGGAGTGTATTCCATAGACCAGGACCAGGTGAACATTTCTAGAAATTTTCACCATGTTTCATTTTGTTCAAAGCCCTACAGCAGCTCCTCATTGTAGGACAAATACAGCATCCTCAGCCGAGGGGACAGAATACGCAAGTCTGCCAGTGAAAGTTTCATTTGGATGGATTCAGTGCTTCAACTGAGAGCTGGGTGTTGAAATACAGCCTTTTAGGTGAAAATGGCAGATGGGACCCACTGCCTAATGCTGCACTTGGTGTATTGCAAGGTGCTCCTGGTCCCTTATTCTGATGTGGCACACAAATCCCAAATCTGCGACACTCTGAGCTCTGGATTTATTGTTAGCAAGTAGCTTAAATATTTTTATTTTTGACAAATGTTTAGTGGGATTCATCTTAAACATATTGTGCATCATGCTGTTTAAGGTGGTCCATGTTATAATAAATAAGTGGTCCAAGGTTAGAAATGCCAGGATGCCACCCTCCTTGGACTGTGATTCCTGTGTGAAGGCTCCTCTCCTGGTTATTCTCTAGTCGACCAGAATGTGTGTGAAGTTCGCCTAGGTCAGGGTGGCAGAGCATAAAAAGTTTATAGAATGTCATTGTGATCTTGGTGCCCAAGGTCCTTAATACAGTCCAGCAGTTTAGAGATTGCTTACATATGACCAAGCTGTACTATTTTGCTGTGCCTCAATTTTCCCATCAGTTAATAGGGATAACAATACTATAGATGCTACAGGTACTTTTTCTTCATATGCACTGTAGTTGACGTCTTGTTAAAGTTTATAATTATATATTTATCATTCATGGCTTCTGGAGGAAAGCTCGTCTCCCCCGCTAGGGCATCCAGTCTGCGAGGCAGGTGTCATTTGCTTGCTACTGGGTCTCCAGCACATATTCCACCACACAGATGCTTGACAATTCATTCACTAGATAAACGAGGGAATGCATCGTGGGCTATTATCATATAGATACTATATACTTAACGGACTGGTGCTTTCCTGTTGAGGGCTAATATCTTTCCCTCCTACCCTCATTCACTCATTCATTCATTTAGAAAGCGGCTCCTGGGGTCTGACAGGGAAATGATTTTCTCCCAGGCCCCCATTTGAGCAGCAAAGCCATCCGAACCACTTGCCCCGGGGTCGGGCCACGCTCGGCTCGGTTTGTAACTGCTAGCACGCTTCCAATGACCGGAGGTGTGCACAGAAGCGGAGAATTCATTATAACCGGTTAGTCATCCGTGGAGTTTGGAGACGCTGCCCGTGGGCGGGACGCACCTGGCGTTCCCCCGGTGGGGCCTGTTCCCCGCGCCGAGCTCCCGGGTGGGAGCGCGACCGGCCCTCGGGAGCCCTGGGTCTTCCCTCCCCGCGCAGCCAACTCAGATCAAGCCCAGCATCTGCCGGGGTAACTCTCCAGAGGCCGCTGGGCCGGAGAGCCGGCCTGGGTCCTCGCCCCGCACCCCCTGGCGGCAGCCGCAGCCCGCCCTCACTCGCTCCCCAGCCGCGCGAAGGCGCCGAGGATGGAGGCGACCGGCGCGCAGGAGCGCACGGCCGGGGTTGCGGAGGCACGCAAACTAGGCGCGCCCGGGCGGTGGACGCACCGGAGACCCCGCGGCGTCGGGAGCGCGCGGCTCGCCGGGGGCCACTCGAGGTGCGCTCGGCGGGTCGAGGATGACTCAGCCTCCCTCGGGTTGGTCTTCCCTGGAGGTCGGCGCGAGGGCTCCCCAAAGTTCCCAGTCACACCCCAGATGTCGCGCGCGGGCCGGGAGGGGGGGGCTTCGACAGGGTCCCGGTGGGGGCGGCCGGAGGCCATGGGGGAAGGGGGGGGTCCACCGGTCGCCCAGGGCTTCCCTGACTTCCCTTTCGCCTCGCCCCTTCTTCAACGCGCGGTCCGAAAGCTCCTTCGGCCCAAGGGGTGGGGGTCGGCGTGGGGGAGCGGGTGGCCTCCCGGCCTCCGGAGAATCTCACCTTCCCGAAATCTAGGGGGTCCGCGGGTCAGGAGGGGCAGGGCGCCGCAATGGCTTACCCTCCCGGCCCTGACAGCCCGGCCGCCGCCGCCCGCCGCATTCGCGCGGACCCCGCGCTGCAGCGCGCTCGAGCGCCAGCGGCTCGGAAGCCCCGGCCCGGCTCCGGGCGCCTCGGGGGCGGCCCCCTGCGGCCGGAGCCCGAGCCCCGCGCTCGCGCGCCAGCGCCGCCCTCCGCGCCCTCCCCTGTCAGCCGCCGCGGCGGGAGGAGCAGCCGCGGGCGGCCACGCAGCAGTGCCCTCGCCGGGACCCGCGGAGCCCCCAGTCCCGTCCCCACTCCACTCCACCGCGGGCGACCCCGGCCCCTTCCTCACTTTTGCCTCTGTGCCCGCCCCTGGCCTCCGGAGAATCCTCTGAGGCGTCTCGGCACCCGACCCCGCCGCCCCGGACCCGGCCGTCCGCGTGCGCCCCCGCCCCCTACCCCCGCCCCCTCGCCGCTCGGGCCGCCGGGGTCGGGGGCCAGCCCGGGGCCAGCCCGAGAGTCGCGCCCGCGGCGGCGGACTGCGGAGTTGTAAAGAACTCGGCGACCGCAGTGGCCGGGCGGGGCAGGGCGCGCTCCGCCGCCGCCAAGGACACTGGAGTTTGCGAGTCCCCGCCCGCGCGGCGCCTCCCGCCCTCCCGCCGGGGCCCGCCGGACTCCCCGGGGCCGCCGAGGCGGGGCCCGGCGGCCGCCGAGCGAGAGGCGCGGCTCTCTCCCTCCTCCCCCGCCTGCCTGCCTCTCCCCTCCCTTCCCTCCCTCCTCCTCCCCGCCCTCCCCCACCCCCCGCTCCTTTTTCTGCTCCCCAAGTGAGCCCGGCGCGCGAGAGGCAGGCGGGGCGGCGCGGAGCAGGCAGCCCAGCGCGCTCGCCCACCGCCCGCTCGGCGCAGCTCCCCGCGGCCGCTCCTGTCGCCGCCGCCGGCGCGTCGGAGGGAGCCTAGCATGGCCGGGCCGGGCTCGCAGCGGCGCGCGTCCCGGGGGCCCTCGGCGCTCCTCGCCGCCGCGCTTCTCTACGCAGCGCTGGGGGCCGTGGTGCGCTCGGAGCAGCAGATCCCGCTCTCCGTGTAAGTGCCGGGTCCTGCGCCGCCCGGGGAGGGGACCCGCCGCCCGAAGCCCGCCGCGCCCAAGTTTGGGCGCCTGCAGGTGCGGCCGGGCAGGACCCGCCGCGGGCGTCGGCCTCGTCTCTCGCACCTGCCTTCCGGGACGGGCGTGGGGCGGCGAGGCTGGGGTGGGATGCTCTTGCCCCCTCGCTCGGGTCGGCGACGGAGACCTGCAGAGCCTCACCTCAAGTGACAGTTCCAACTTTGAAGCCTGTTTACCGAATCCAACTTCCACGGGCCGTTTATTTACTCGCTCTTTGCTCTCTTGCCATCTCACTTCTTTTTGGGGTAGGGGGGATGGGTGGGTTTCTTCCGACTAGTATTCGCCAGGTGATGCCCAGTTTGCGTGGTCCAGTTCTCGGGCAATTATTACCATAAACCCCAGTGATCTTTTTACGGAGCTTGGGAGACTTTGCGCATTCTGAACTATGTGACCCCCCTCGAGCCCCCTCCTGCGTTGCGCTCTGCAGTTTGGTGCTGGCCGTTTCTACCCAGGCGTTTTTCCTATCTCTCTCTCTCTCTCTCTTTTTTTTTTCTCCAATGTTATATCGCCCGGCTCCTTCAGCCACAGCCCCGTGTGTGCGTGCGTGTTGACTATGCCACGGGCGTTACATTTGTTCCTGTGCCCTTTCTCCTTGTAGGGTGAAGCTCTGGGCCTCGGCTTTTGGTGGGGAGATAAAATCCATTGCTGCTAAGTACTCCGGTTCCCAGCTTCTGCAAAAGGTAAGGTTTCTGTGGTGGCAGGAAGCGATGATTTTTCCAGCACAGAAAATGGAGGCAGATTTAGTTTTCCAAACAAACGTGAACCCTGAGCAGCATCAGTTATCAGAGGTGTCTCTGATCCCCTCGGTTCTTGGCAATAAACTATGCAATGACTTCTCCCCACCAGCTGGTTATTTTTAGATGACACTTGATTCTAAACACAAAGAAAAAGCAGGATACTCACTGGCGCTGTCCTGGCTAGGGCTCGGAAACTGAGTGTTTTTGCATGGCTCTCCTTCCAGTGTCGGTATTGCTGTTACAGTGCGAGAGCTGATGCTTCTCTGGCCAAAAAATGCTAACTTCATCCAAGGGGCAGCATCAGCGCCTGCTTTATGATGTCTTTCACCTTGCCTGCGTTGGAGACTGGGGTTCAGCGTGTCTGAGAAAGACGCTGCACTATTGTTTGTCATCCCTGCGGTTGTACAATCCCATTATTCCCCAATCATCTAGACCCAGGGCTGGGATGCATTACATCATTACAGATAAGAATGAATGTGGTTATCTTTCCACTCAGCTGCACTGCCGGGTAATAACCTATGAGAGTAGTCCACAAACTTAAGAAATTGGTCTGCGTCCATATAATTCTGGAGAGTAATGAGAATGGAGAATTGATTATTAGGCTTTTATCAGAAGCTGCATCAATTTTAATTCAAACAGCAGTATTATGCTTAAAATTACCTTGTGAAATATATGGTTCTTTCCTCTCCAAGGAAGAAAAAGGAAAGAAAAAAAAAACAATATATAGGCTGCGAAGGAGAGATTACAGGGGTTAAAAGAATTTCAAGTTAACAAATCAGGATTAATCCAAGTATTCCCTCAAAGATAGAAAATAAAATTGGCCTTTAGGGGATAATTCTCTGAAAATGGGTACAAACAGCTTAAATTGTCAAGTTAACTTTTAAGCATTTTTAAATGTGCTTTTTGGGCCAATGTAACATATGTGTTATGCATGCTGCCTGGTAACCAAGTACGTATTTTATTTATGGCATTCCGCTTCAGAGAGTAGCGTTTTTGGGGACATTATATGAAACAGTTTGTCACATGAAATCTGAATATCGTAATAAGGCATCAGCCCACAACGGAATGAGAGAAGTTATTCTTAAAAATTGCCATAGCCGTATTCTTTGAAACATGAAAAAATTGTTTGCTCAACTCTGCTGTTTGGGGAAGGAATTCATTGAATTACAGGCAGTTGATAAAAACTTGGGGCTACGATGTGCGTTTATGGAAAATGATAGTTTACATTCCTGTGACCCACCTCTCAGTTTATAGGAATTGCCTCTGTTACTAGTATTCTTTTAATCTGGACCAGTCTCTATTCTGCTTTGGCAGTTTGCCTGTGTGTCAGATGTTTTATGTGGAAAGTTTTGGACTGTTGTGCTGCCTGTATTGCACTGCTTGTGTATTTTCCTTATGCTTTTAAAGAAGAGAACATTTTGTATAACTTTAAAGCAATGTTTTTCATCTGCATGTTGTGGTGCATTTGTAGCAACTCTGAAAGTATCCCTTCAGAGCCTGTGAATGTGTGTGTGTGTGTGTGTGTGTGTTTTGTGCTTGCATGTCTTTTATCTCCCATTTTGTAGGAGCGCGAGATATGCCTTTTCCTTCTCTCTGAAGTTAGCACAGGCACTCTCACACACACACGTGTGCACGCACACGCACACACACACACTGCACAAATCCCATCAGCCATATTATCGGTCCCTCTATAATACCACATTGGAAACAGTTCACATGCTTCCCTTACCTTCTCATCAGCATCCTTTCTGATATTGAATTCACAAGCCTAGCTCCCCTTTTGTCATGTTTGCAGCTTGACAATTGTGTAATTATTTCCAGCTGTTTATGGCTTTGTTGTCATTTCTTGCTGTTGCCTGGCATTTTGTAATCTGAGGCGAGGGGAAGGTGGGGTGTTGCTTGCTCTTAGGTCCATGGTGACTACCTGCTCTTGCATTTGGAATGTGGTCATCCGCTGAGGAGTCCTGAGGTACCCATGGCTTTGGCTTGATAGGCAATGACTTCCATGAATGATGGGCAGGACATGCCGGACAACTTGGGGGGCACTTTTGTAGAGACCTTTTGGCCCATTACCTCCAAATATGACAGTGTTTTTTAAAGGAGCAAAGAACATTGATTTTGACAGTTCGGAGTATAGGAAAGTATAAAAAAGGTCTAAGTTGCTCAGAGCATGGGAGGCATAACATCATTTGGAAAAGCAAGGAGACAGTTGCCTTTCTCTCGCTTATTTTCGAGTTCCTGGCCATGTGCATGAAGAAATACTCCTCTAAGTCAGAACTCTATGCATCCTTCCGTCATATCACCGCATCCTTAATAATTAAGATACTCTCAAAATGAGTTAAAAAAAAAACTTGGCTGAAAAATGTGTGAACGCTGTGTTAAGGGACCTCAAAGGTGACAATACCATGTTGCATAATGGACACTTTTGCATAATTACACTTTTAAAGCATGGACATTTGAACTTGATTTTCAGTTAAGTGGGTATACTGTATACCACTGTATAATTTTACATACTCTGTGTAGTTTCTCTAGTTGACACTTCATGTTGTGAATTAATGTAGTGTGTTCATTTTTAGAATGGGAACTTAGTAATTTTTGCACTAAGGGAAAAACTTTACAAAACAGCTATTGTGAGTATAAGTTAAATAACAATTGGCCATTTATTTTAAGGTGTTTGGAGACTGGGAAAACTGCCATTTTGGTAAGGCTTTTATTAGATAATATAATTTGAGATGGTAGTATTATCACTGACTTCATCAGCATAGATACAAGTGTTTAACAATGTACTTCATTGTCACGGCTTCAAGAAAGAGTATTTCCTCAGTTGTTTCTATGTTTAATACCACGGCTTTTGCTACTTTAGCTTATGATAATATGTTAGGTATTCTCTGCCAGAATTTTCCTATTTTTTCCCCTGCTTTTTTCTTTGCTGAGCACAGGAAAGCAGCCTATTAGTTTCTTAAGAAGAGGATATTTTTGAGTTCATAAAATGCAGTCATTGTGTTTTTACAAAGTCGTGTGTTTTTGGAACAGAATGGAAGAACAGGAGACTTGTGTGTTGGGCCCAGGGTTAAGCTTGAGAGACTTCACAGTTGTTACAGAACCACGGGCCCCTGCAGGGGAAGTCGTGGCTGCTGCCACAGGGCAGTGTCCTTGGCCGGCAGTTATTGTCGACGTTTCAATTCACTTCAACTTTTAATTAACTTTCCTATTTCACATATTCATGCTGATATTCAGCTGCCTCTATCGTGCTTCATTTTATTCAAAGAACGCACATTGTTTGGGTTGTTCTTTTGGGGAGGTATGGCTTTATTACCTCTCTATTTGCGGATTCAGTGTGCAGCATTCCAGTGGGTCTGGTAACCTAGGCTGTTAAACTCATGGGCTTCACGCCCCGAACATCACTCATGGTATTAAAGTGGCGTGATTCTCATTTCATCCTACTTAGGAAGAATTTAGTAGAGGCTGGGTTTTTCATTCTATTTAGTACCGCATTCAGACAATGCTATGTTTATGGGAATGAAGGGTTCCGATTACACTTTCTAGAATCGTGATGATAAATACACAGCGGAAATATAGGTACGGGGTGTCTCTGCCTTTAACGCTAGGAAAATAATTGACATTTACCTTGGATGCCTCGTGCAGCACTTACCAAACACGCACTTCTTGGAATGCATGGCACGGTTTTTGCGTTATCAACTATTTATTGAGAGGGTGGCTCTAATACATAAATGTGATGTCTCTTTCCACAAGATGGAGTCAGCAAAGTTGGTTCTTTAACCCATTTTGATAATTATGACTTTTCATCAGTGTGGAGATCGATGGACTTTTGAATAATTAAAGAGGGGCATTCACTTACCAGGAATTGGGTGTGCAGGGCTGCCTGTAGGAAGTCTGAAGCCGTACGGGTTGCTTTTCTAGGGGAGGCGCTACTTTGCTGAACATTTTTGTTGAGAAAACGCAGTTATTTGTCATTCTGCAAGATTAATGCCTTCAACTTACGCCACCAGTGATTTAATTCACAACGCCACTTCAGTTACTGGACTTTTCTCTGGCAGATTAATTTTAAGAGTCTTGAAACCTCAGAAATGACAGTTTTCAGTCTTTCAGGACAGTTTATTGGTCTCATTATCCCAGTGACCAGAACATTAGCAGAACAGGGTGAACCAGTTGGAAGTCACTGATATCTTACCCGTGCATGTATCTGACTGTATTTGTAAACTCACACACGGTCCCTTGCACACCAGATAAACATCTTTCTGTATGGCTTCTCTAAATTTTTGTCTGAACTTTTTTGTTCATTTCTTTTTCTTTCCTTCTTTTACTTTCTCTCAAAATTTCTTTGCTGCCAGATAAATTTCTGCTTTGCTTTTTCTCTCATTAGGAGCTGCTGCAGCCTCTGTGGTTGAATTTACAGATGCTAGTCAAAATTAAGGGAAACAAAAATATAGGCATTGTCTTCTTGTCTGAAGCAAACTCAGATTTTTATTTCAATATGGTTATAATTGTGTTCAATTACTATGGAGATCTCATGCTGGATTTTTATTTCATTTTATGTTTTATCTTATTCTAATACCAATGTGCTTTTAGGCAAGCATGCAAGTACCAAGTCACCTAATAATTATGAAATCTGTGGGGCATGTGCAAGCACAATTAATGTATCCATTTCGTGATGAAGACCTAGCCGTGTATGAGGATGAACAAAAGCAAAAGACATGTGGAATCATTACCTCAAGCACCTGTGGGCCTGCCAGGTGTTTGTCCTGCAGCCTGAAGCATGTACACAGAAGGGCAAGTTTGAGATTTGAGCCTTTTTCAGTCTTTGATTGATCCTCAGCTGGTGGTAGTGCTCACACTTATGTTGATCAATACATGAGTTGGTGCACTGGGTTTACTTAAAGAAGCGTACGTTCTCACCAAGATCTTTTGTGTCCTGTCTGTCATTCATCCAGATTTACCATCACAGAGGCCAACAAATGGACTTTGTCTTTATCCGTGTTCACGTCCATCTGGGGTCCTCCATCTTTTGCAGTCACAGTGCTAATGGAAATGGCCTCCTCAAGCTGAGACCCACAGCATTTTCTAGACAGAGTCTTTGAACAGATTCTGTGTTCCCTGGGACACTGTGCTCTGACTGGGACGTTTGCTGTGGCTGAGACAGGGAAAAAATGAAATAGATGCTGTAAATGCCAGCCTGTGAATTAGCATCTGAGATCCTTTTAATACAGTTTTTATACAAGAGACATAATGGCCTATGTTTTATCTCGAGTGATTGCAGTCACGCTATTGTGTATCATTCAGAAAGAGACAAAGTTCTCTATGTCAGGCTTCTGGAAACATTGGTGGAATCTTTATCAGCCTTCTTTGGTCCATTAAACAAAAGTTAGCTTCTCCTTCAAGGGAAGGAAATGATATAGAGGAAGAGGAGGACTGCTTGATTTCCTGTGATTTTCCTGAGTATTTAGTGACCTGCAGGCGGAGGTGGTGGTTCCTGAAATGTAAAGCCAGTCTCAGAGACCCCTCTGTGCCACAGCCCTCTGCCTGCACCATAACTCCCCCTTGGCAGATAGGGCATCTGCATAGCCCATGTATTTTAGGGGATTTCTGTGTATGTAGCCAGCATATCTGCTTTTCAGAAGAAAGTTACTTTACAAATACAAACTATGAGAAGAGACCAGTGCGTTTCCAATAAATGGTAAACATTTCAATGTCCATTTGCTTTGAACATCACTCATTGGGTGCTCATTCCAAGACTGTTTAAATAAGGCATTAAACATACAAGGTGTCTTAAATGTGTATATTGCATAGCTTCCTGGTTACCCCATATCAAGACTATGGAAATAAACAGCTCAAAAGCCAAACTGTTAATGGGCATTTCAAAGGCATATTGGAAAAGAGAGCATTATCTTTTGACAAGAAATAGATGGCCATTCCTTTTCTTTGTGCCCTTCAGGGTGTTTATCTTGACACCTGATATTGGAGAGCAGTAGCCTCAGAAGGTTAAAAGAGCTGTTCTCCATGTAAATGATCTGGGCAGGCAAGCTGGGCAAGGCCGTAGACCGCTGTGGGTTCACAGAGCAGACCTCTGGTTATCCACTGTGGGGAAGCCAGTTGATATTCGGGACTTGCACATGTCATTACTATTACACTTATTAACTTCGTGCATGCGTGCATATGCCCGTAAAAATGGATGTTGCTTGTCACAGACTGTGCCACATGCTGCCTGCTGATGGAGAAGATCATTCTTGTCCTCTCGGGCTGCCAGAGACCCTGGCTTGAGGGGCCCAACTAGGGTCCTGGGACAGAGCCAGTCCTGGCACCTGAGATCTCGTAGGTGGCGGGAAGCTGAGGATCTTCTGAGACGAGGGCCAGCTATATAATTTGCAGGGCCCAATGTACAAGGGAAACATGGGACTCTCATTCAAAAACTGTGAAGAATTTAAAGATGATGACAGCAGAGCATTAAAGCACAGGGCCTGTTGGGTGCTGGGTGAAGTTCTCTATGGGGCAGGCCATCCTCATTTCGGCTTTCTCTTTTCCCTGCTGAGTAGCTCGTCCTCTCAGCCTACTTGAACATTCGTTCTAGCCACAGACTAGAGGGTATCCTTTGCCTGTCTGTTCATCCTTATAATAGGTGGAGAGTGTGGAGCATTTTCAGGGACACACACCTTTGGAGATGCAGTGTTGATAAAGGAAAGGTCACTGGCCCAGGAGCCCTGGCATTTGTCTTTTTATCTTTTCTGTAGGCATTTCCTGAGCAGATTTGGGCAAATTGCTTGATCTCCTAGTAAAAACATGTAACGTCCACTCTGCAACTCCTGCATTCCAGGTACTGTGATAAGTACTTTACATGTGCCATCCGGTTAAGTTCTCCCTACAACAGAATGAGTCAGGGACTACCATTCACCCCATTTTACAGATTTGGAACTTGAGGTTTATTGAAGTTAAGCAGCCTTTCCAAGGTGATGGAGTCTGCTTATCTGGCCACTGTGCTGAAATTTCCCTTGGTCTCTGTGGGACCTTTTTTTAACCTCAGTTCCTGTTTGAAACAAATGTAGCTAATTTGTGTGTTTCTGTGCCTCACCGGCTTTTGGGAGGATTAAATGAGGTAACAGCTGAAAAGTTACTTCAGGAACCGAAAGCCTCGATAACAGCAGAGATGACAGTTGTGGAGTCAGAGGGACTGGGATTGGAGTCCCCAATCTGCTGTTTCCTAGCTGGGTTGCCTTGCAGTTTAACATTTCTGAACCTGTATACCCCCAAACGTGAAAGGAAACCAGCACCTTCTACGTTGCAGGCTGTAGTGAGGATTAAACGGAATGAAGTACAAAAAGCACTTAGCATGGTGCCTGGCATGCGAGATCCTTCTGCCAGGGAGTTGTTGAGGTCATGACTGGTTGCATGATACAAATAGGAGATCTTTAGATCACCTTCCCTGAGCATCTGTGGGGACTGGCTCACAGACACGTGTGACTGAGTGAAGGAGCACGTGCGTGAATGGGTGGGTGAGTGCTGGCTGCCGGTGTGTCGGCAGGTGATCCCGCTGCCCACCTGATGGGGAAGGTCAGCTTGTGGACCCAAGGTGGAGGAGGTTGTGTGGGGGCAGGCTCCGCCAGGACACGCACGCTTCTCCCTGAGAGTCGTGAGTGGAACCCCTCACACATTGGGCTTGAAGAACTGCCTCAGGGTCTCCCTGTCGCCTTCTTCCTGGCTCACCCTGCTGTCAGGGCAGTGGGTCAGGCTGAGGAGTGGCTGAGTGTGCCCCAGTGTTCAGGGTGCAGCTGAAGCCATAGGAGAGCGCAGGCACCCAGCGATCCCTTCGCCGTGGGAACCAGCCATGGACACTCATTAATCCAAATGTCCTCTTGGAGAACATTCCAGGTATTTCCTCCTATCTGCTAGACTTCTCCTAGCAGTTTCCTAGGGGGTGGCCCTGGAACAGCCGGGACGGGGCACCTCACAGAGCAGGGGCAGGGGGGGTCTTTCCTCCTGTCGGGACAGGGAGGTGCCGTGATACACGGGGACTGCCATCTGCCACCCAGTCGCAGGAGGCTCTGAAGGGCATCTTGTGTCCCTTGGTCCTTCCCACTGGCCCGCCTGCCTATGCTTCAGAGCTTGCTTGGCACATTCAGTTGTTGTGTTTGGCCTGTGAGCATCTGCAGTCCTCTGCTGGTCTCCTTGAAGATGTTGAAGGAATGATGCAGGCCACCCCTGTTTGTACAAACATAGGCACCAACGCTTGGAAGTCATGGGGGGGTGCTATCGTAGTTGCATAACTTTAAAAAATTGTTAATGTGGGGGGCGCCTGGGTGGCTTAGTCGGTTAAGCGTCCGACTTTCGCTTAGGTGATGATCTCGTGGTTCGTGCGTTCGAGCCCCGCGTCAGGCTCTGTGCTGGCTGCCAGCTCAGAGCCTGGAGCCTCTTTCAGAGTCTGTGTCTCCCTCTCTCTCTGACCCTCTCCTGCTCACGCTGTCTCTCTCTCTCCTAGGAATAAATAAAAAAATATTTTTAAAAAATTGTTAATGTGGGCAGCCATTGCAGCCAGCAGTGGAAGTCAGTAAGAAGTCAGCCATGAAAGTGAACATGCAGAAGCTGTGGTGGTTCCCCTTGGACCAGGTAGTTCAGAAAAGTGCCCGAGAACCACTCGTGCCCAGAAATGTTATAGAACATCAGAGTCTGACAGCACCAGCAGCTTCTTGAAATCCACCAAGGTCATAACCAGCTTAGGTAAACAGATGGTTGATGGGGGCTGGATAGGAAGGCAATGAACTTTTTTCTTTTGAGTGTTCAGCATGAGCCAGGCATTCTTTGTATGAAAGTAGATCATGTGAGGCATCTGATGTGGTCCTTAGCCCTCCTTGGAGGCTTGTAGCTCAGCGGGCCATGCGGTGAGGCTGGGGCTCACACGGGTTCATGTTGACCCCCCCAACCTTACAGCACATGCCGGCTGTGTGGGCTGAACCCACCCGAGCACATGCTTCGGCGGGGTCTGCAGGGCCACAGCAGGATGAGAGGGACTGGGTAGGTTGGGATGCCAGAGGCCTCCTGCTGTCCTCGGGTGAGGTTTCAAGATGTTTGCTTTCTGGGCAGCGAGGCCAGGAAGGGCTCTGTGACCTCCAGTGTGGGCTGTGCCTTCCGTGGGACAGAAATGGTTCCTAGGGGAGCGTGGGCAGGGTTGGCTGGTCTGGCCCTGACTGGCAGGGGACAGGTGGCAGTGTCAGGCACTTTATGCCTCTCCTCAGCCTGGAGGCTGCCAAGGAAGATGGCGGCCTTGTGGGATATCCCCAAGCCGAATGCAGTGGCAGCGAAGACAAGGGGACTCAGCTGTTTTGCCAACACCGGGGAGCATCTCCCTTCACGTTTTCCCCGAAAAGTCAAACCGGCTCTTTATCTCTGGGCTCAGGTCCCTAAATATGGCAAGTGTTGTGCCATACACTTAATGACTTGACATTTTCCTGAGACTTTTGCGTGTTTTGTGTTAAAGTGGAGCAAAGGTGAAATTGGCCTGTGGAATTCCCCTGAGTCTTGACCTTCCCCTGACGTAAACTTGACCCTGCCTTTGCTTCTTGACAGCTGCTAACTCTCGGCTCCCAGTGTCTGGTTTTAGAAAAATCTAGATTTCTATTACAATGAGCATGCGCCACTAAAAATTTTTTTAAAAAGAGCATGGGCTTTGGAGTTGAATTCTGCTCTACCAGTTACTAGTTTTACCTCCCTGAATCTTTGGTTTGCTCATTGGCAAAAGAGAACTAATAATAACAAGCACCTGTACTATAGGACATTGGGGAGGATTGGATGATATAACAATATGTGGCACAAGGGAAGCCTTATTTCCTTGGCTACTCTTGTTTATAGTGTCCCACTTCATTTATAATGAGGAGCAGGAGAGACTCCTGGAAGTTTAGTCACTTTGACTCCTAGATGAATTTATAAAATTAAGACAGTGTATGGCACATGCATTTAATGCAACAAAGTCACCATTGCAAACAGAAGCATTTCTTATGTCCCCCAGTAGGTGGATTGCTTTTGATTTCTTTCCCAAATTCTTCTAATCTGGTCCCTCGTACAGTAAAGGTGGGAAGTTTTGGGACTCAGGTTTGTTCTTGCTGTAACATTGTACTATAATTTGCAAAGCAAGGGGAGAGTCAGAAACATGGGGCAGGGTTTTGGCTCTTTGTACCTGCACCATCCGTAATGCCGTCTCTATTGTGCTTTGTGGAGGCAGAGGCGGAACAATACTGTAAAAAGAACAATAGGTGTGGGAGGCAATAAATCCATTGGAAGTAGGTAGTCTTTGGCCACGAGTCATAATATACAGCTCTACTCTCAGCCTCCTACCACTTTCCATTATCAGTGAAATTTCTATTAGCACAATATGATCACATTATGTGCAAACAGCTCAGTGGGCAGAGGTTTTTGCCCCACTGACAGTCATGTGGCTTCTTGGATGGTAACGCTGAAGTTTGAATATTCTTTTTTTTCTCAGTTTCGGTCTGCACCCCTGTCAGAATGCTGTGCTTTTGCACACCAGCACAGAGGACACTGTTTAAGGGACTCACTGTCAGGCAACCAGTAAAATGCACATGTGTGTGGATGTGTTTTAATATACATGGGCTATTTCCCTGTGTAAATGAAAATTGATATCTACTTGAAAATCTCGAGGTCTGTGGCCAAGTGTGAGCTTCTGAATATCAGGAGTCATTTGGTCACCCTGAAATACGATGTAATCCTCTCAGGAAAGGGCTCACAGCTCACTAATCTTTTGAAAAAAGTCAGAGATATATATTTGCCAGAACAGGAATTTCAAAATTATGGAGCCACAGCTGGATTTTCTACTTAAATCGCAAGATTTTCAGTTTTTGTATGAAACAAATGCCCTATGAATGTTAAGAAAAACATATAGACTCGGAAAGAAATCAAGGGATTATTGATTTAAAAAAATTTAAAAAACGTTTTTATTTTAAGAGAGAGAGCAAGAGGGCACAAGTAGGGGGGAGGCAGAGAGAGAATCCCAAGCAGGTTTCACACAGTCAGTGCAGAGCTCCATGTGCAGCTTGAACTCGCGAACTGTAAGATCATAACCTGAGCTGAAGTCGGATGCTTAACTGAGTTACCCAGACACCCCCGATTTTTAAAATTTTACATTTAAGGGAGGTAGTTGGTCTTGGGAAGGCAGACATGTGTTGATGAAGTCTGGATCCGAGTCAGGCTAATCCAGATTTGAATCCACTTCTACCACTGACTAATCCTATGACCCTGATAAGTCAGTTATTGAACCTCACTGTTCTTATCTGTCAAATGGGCACAATGGTAGTAACTTCTAGGGTGGAGTTGGGAAGTCCAAATGAGAAGGTGTACAGAAGATGCTTAGCCATAAGTGGCACACAGGAAGCCTTTGGAAAAGGCGGGGTGCTGTCACCAATCTCTGGGAGCTGCTCCTGCGTACCTGGGCCTGCTGGCTGTTGGAGATAGCAGTTTGTCCACTTGGGGGAGTGCTAATATCAGGCCACCTGGAGGCCTTATTCGGACACCTCTGTTAAAGCTGCTCGCTGCTGAGCTCCACAAAGCTGTTTTAGGAAGTAAATATAGTACTGATGCAGACGATTTGTATGTTGTGCTGCATGCTTTATTTGCATTACTTAATGTCTCACAACCAGTCCTGAGGTCAATTCTGTCACTGCCTCCAATTTAGAGATGCAGAACCCAAACGGAGAATGTAACGTTGCCCCAGGTTACCCAGCTCCAAGTGGCAAAAGCAGGCTTGGAGATTGGGTCTCCTGAGCCCTGTTCAGGTGCCTGGGCTGGGGCTTCTAGGTATTTCCAGGACCAGCAGGTCTTGTTTTGGTCTTAGCCTGGTATTGGCTCATTAGGACAGTTGGTGGAAACTTCTTCCTCGGTCTTTTCCCCTTTGGAATTCTTAGTCGTACTTGGACGCATTGTCATTTGCTTTCATAATACAGAATTTAAAAAGGAGCAACAATGAGGGGAGGGCCCAGTAAGGGCCCTAGCTTTCTGTAGTTTTCTCTTTTATTACAATAACATGATGCTGCTTGTCTTTTGATTTCCTTTGAAGGTCAGCCAGCCCTCTCCACATCAGGTCTGATCTTAAGAAGCCTTTCTGAGAGGGGCGCCTGGGTGGCTTAGTCGGTTAAGCATCCGACTTTCGCTTGGGTCATGATCTCGCGGTTTGTGGGTTCGAGCCCCGCGTCGGGCTCTGTGCTGACTGCCAGCTCAGAGCCTGGAGCCTGTTTCAGTCTGTGACTCCCTGTCTCTCTGACCCTCCCCTGCTCATGCTGTCTCTCTCTCTCTCTCCTAGAAATAAATAAAACATTAAAAAAAAAAAAAAGAAGCCTCTCTGAGAATCTCATTGCATTTAGTTCAGTTTCCCTTTTTGTGTGCCCCATTATGGAAATGAATCATCCATGTGGAAGAGCCAGCGTGGGCTCTAGGACCTTGGAATAGAGCAGATCTAGCTTGGAGCCCCGGCATGTCCCTTCTTTGCTTCACTTCTGGGCCTTGGGTTCCTTACCTGTAAAATGGGGTCATGGTGAGAATCAGCTGTTACATCTTAACAGTTTTAGTGTCCAATAAATTTCAACTCCTTGGTTTTTGATCTGCTCATTCTTTGTCTATCTTTTCTGGGTGTTTGTTGGTGTCTTTTTTTCCCCCCGGGGAAGAAACAGTTCTGTTTTTCTGCTTGATTGACAACCAGCTTGAAGGCCACAGCCCTTAGACCCACTAGGGTCAGTTTTATTTTGCATGGAATGAGTCTGGCAGATCTGTTCATGCCCCTGGCAGTCCTGGGGATATGTGATATCCTGAGGACCCCTTATCTTTTTCTGTGGGGGGTGTCAAGAAGGAGGCAGGTAACTAGACCTTAAATTCTCCAAGGGCAGACTTGCTCTTTTTGATGGGAGAGGCACTTAGCACAGAGCTGCCTTCGGAGTGGGGTTCAGGGGATGTTGGCAAAATGTACAGATTAAACAAAGGAAAAACCTTGCTCGGCCTTTTTTTCTGGTGCTCACATGCTGGTGATCAGAATAAAAACACTGGTGAGCACAGGCCAAGCACGAGGTGCTTCACATCTCTTTCCCCATTTACTCTCTAGTACTGGGTTTTATGAATCCTCAGCATCAGGCATGGATGCTGCAAAAAGTCGGGGGCTGCCTCCAGGCTGTAGCAAGCCAACTTGGGAACCCTGCAGGCAGGTCCCTCGCCCACAGCCTCTTGGTGCCAGCAGGCACTGCCAGACCTCCGAGCCAGCTGGTCCTCACTTCTTCCAGCATGCGACCCCCTCCTCACTCTGGGGAGCATCCCAACCGCATCTCGAAAACATGGCCGTGTCTCCCCCAGAAGCCTCCTTACCAGGCTGAGGGGGCCCAGCACGTCTGCAGCACCGAGCAGAGCAGTTGCGGCCAGAGCACCGCAGTGCCAGGCCGGAGCACCGCAGTGCCGGGCGGGTGCACGAGGAGCACCAAGCGAGACTGATGGGGCCTCCGCCGCAGCCGTCACCATCAACCTGGGGGAGGCAGCTCAGTGAAGGCAATTAGGAAGCTGCTGCAGCTAATTCCATGAAGTGCTCGAATGCCACATTCCCAGTGACATTAGGGACAAATGTGAATTGCCATTTCTATCCTTTTCACCTTCTCTGAGGCCCTGCCTATGTCAGGATGCTGCACACTGTTTGCTGGGCTTGGTTTCTCCTTCTCCTTGTAGATTTCTTTTATTTTGTATTTGTCTATTTATTTGTTTGCCTATTCTTTACATCACCAGGACTGGGTTTCCAAGTGTGCATTGTGGGTGATCGGGAGCTTTGTCTGCTGCACGTAACTCAGCGTCCACAGGGCAGCATTACCCGCTCTGGGACGGCGTCCTGGCTGCAGCCTGCATGGCTGGCTCCCCCACCTCCATGTACAAGGACGCAGTGGGAGAGGCCAGCCAGCCAGGCAGGGTGATTTGCATTTGCTTTTGAGTCTTGCAGGTGCAGTTGTGTGTTCTGTTCCCCAGTCCTGGCCCGTGGATATGCTGAAAGCTTGCACCAGGCACAGCCCCTCTGAGATGAGGGGAGCAGCTGGTTTGGAGGTGGGAATTGAATTATGTGGACTCACTGGAGGGGCAGTTTTATTAGAAGGTGTTTCGCTCCAGCCCACTTCCCCTAGTATCAGGCCCAACACTATTGTGTTTTTCAGGCTTGCGGAGAAGTTCCCATCCAGCTACTCCTGGGACATCACTCTGTGGGAAGCTATGAGGCTTCCTCAGATGGTCTTTTCTCCTGTGTCACATTAAACCTGGGATTCGCCGTGTGGCCCTGCATTGACCATAATCTGATGCCCACCTCCTACCTTCCTGCTGAGCTTGAATACTCAGTCAGGCTCAGCAGGGCATGAGCTCTAAGCTGGGAGGGGGATCCGGTCCCAAGCTAGGGGCACATCTTGGGGACCAGTCCCTCCAGCTCTGGGTGCTCAAGCCTAGTGGCATGCCCCATGTCACAGTGAATCTGGAATGGGCCAGGCCTGGAGCATTGGTGTTTTTACTGCCAGCTCGTATATGGATCAGAGGGTCGAGACTACAGAGGGAAGGAAGGCCCCACGTCCCACAGTAGGCTCCGTAGAGGATGCAGAGAGACAGCCTCTAGCCTCAGCTTGGCCCACGCCTGTCAGAGCCCCCACTGCTGGACCCCCCAGGAAGCCTGGTCTTGTGCAGCCTCTCCTCATCCAGCCACATGTAAGCCTGAATTTCATGTAGAGAAATTGTTCCTTTGGTGTGTCTGTTTTTCACTGCCCAAATATTTTGTCCCAATATGTCATGGGGAACATTCCCCTTATTAGTACAATCTATGTTAAATGAAGGGAGTAGGAGACAGACAGTCAGTCAACAAAAGCGTTTATTCAGCATTGATAAACCCCCCTGGAAACCTGAGGCCTCAGCCTTCCCCTTTTCCACAGTAGAGGTTCAGATGACCAATTGCTTAATTTTAGGTAGAATATCCTGGTTTGGGAAGATCTTTGGCTGTCTTAACAGACTTACAAGAGCACTTTTGCTTTTGAGCAAATGTTGGAAATGTTTTCTTCCTTCCTTTCTTCCTTCCCTCACTCCCTTCCTGCTTCAATAAACACCCATTGAATACTCATTGAGGCGTGTGGAGTTGTGTTGGGTGCCAAAATCCCTTTGCCACTGAGGCCACCTTTTGCATCCTTGCCCTGAATCCTTCAGTGACAGCACAGTGCTCGCATTCCCCAAACATATCAGACCGTGTCACGCCTCTGTGCCTCGGCCCACGCCATTCCCACCGTCCACACTGCTGACCCCCTTGACCTTGTCTGACTGCTGGGCCCTGCCTCTTGAGGAGGTCAGACTTCAGCATGCTGAAATATCACCTGGGGAACTTATTAAAATGTATTATTCCAGTGTCCTGCCCCAGAGATTCGGACTCAGTAAGCTTGACCCAGGGCCTTGGAATCTGCGTTCTAACAAACATCTTAGGTAATTCTATTGTTGGTGGTCCAGACACTGTGCTTTGAAAAATGCCTTTGAACCCACCTCTGGAAAGGCTGCTGGATTCCCCTAAAGAGACTGAATCATTCCCTCTCTTTCCTGCTGAGAGGAAATGTGCACATCTTCCCACTGGTTTGCTTAAGTATCTATGTGCATGAAGTCTGTGCTCGGTCGCCGAACCCAGCCTTCCTCAGCGTGCATGGCACCAGTGGAGATTTTCTCTGTGGTGGAGATGGGGGCTTTAGAACAAGTCCAACATTTTATCTTTTAAGTCAGAAGGTACCCGGGAGCACATCTGATTGTTGAAGCAGTTTGTTTAGAAATCACGGAGCAGAGTTGAAGTGGCTATTCTCCAATTTCTAAGATGGAGAGAAATTTGTTGACCTGTCACCAATGGCTTTTCTTCCTACCAAATAGGTTACCAGGACCTTTTAACAGAAAATTGGTGAACATCAATATGAAAGACGCCATCTGATTTCCATAAAAGGCTGCTCCTAATCTCCCTGGTACAATAATTGCTCTCCCAGGGGTCTGTTGGGCACAAAACTGCATTTTTCCTAAATCTGCAGCTTTCAAACTTTTTTGACCATGACCCAAAGCAAGAAATACATGGTTCAATGCAACCGTCATACACAACTTAACATGTGCAACACAAGTTTCATGCAGCATTACTTAGCCTTCTTTGCTGTGCAATCTGGTCTATTCTATTAGACTGGACTCTTATTCTATTTTTTCTTTTCTTTTCTATCCTATTCTATCCTATTGTATTCATTTCTAACCTATGATGCTCTTTCTATTCTATTCATTTTGGAAGGCTGGCTGTGACCAATACATTGATTTTACAGCCTAATAAATATGTTAAGAGAATAATAGTGTCCTCTATGTTACTAGGGTAAATTGTAGGCTAGTTCATTTTCATTCTGGGAGGTGTAGCATTGAGTCTGGGACTACAGCTGTGTTTTTCTTAACAATCATGATAGTGGTGGATAAGGTTTATCAGGCAGCTATGCTAAGCTCTCTGTATAAATTTCATTTCACCTTCCCAACAACCCAATGATACAGGTACTTTGATAGCCCCATTTTTTTTTTCATGAGGACACTTAGATTCAGGGCAGTGAAGTGACTTACCCAAGGTCAGGCAGTTCATAAGCGGTGGCATTGGTTCTTGAACTCAGGGCCGTCTTGATTGATGCCTGTTTTTACCTGTTTGCATTTGCTTCTTCCTGTTACCAGCAGTCAAGTTAGTTGGCTGCAGGTGTTATCACATGAGCAGACCAGCTAGAGGCAATATGTGGGTGGCATGATGGGGAGCACTGGGGAGGAAATGTATGAGACAGGGAGGACAGTGGAAGAGGCAGGTTTGGGAAGCACAGGGTGAGCAGTGGTCTTCAAAACACCTGATATTTTACTTAGCACTTATGGAATTTACAAAGAGCTGCTCTGAGAGTGTCCACTGCATCTGGTATTTGTTCTTGCACCCGCTGGGCAGGTATTTGCTTTCTCATCTCCTTCTCTGACCTAGAGTTGTCTTTCTGATGCCAGGAATGATGCCTTGTCCTTGGCAAGGCCAGGACCTGGTCCTGGGAGATGTTCCATGAATGTTTGGTGAATGAGCAAGTACATAAGGAGATCCTATGATTTAATCTTCACAACAGCCCATGAGTAGTATCCTGTCCTCGTACTGCATTTGTGAAAACAGAGCCCAAGATCATGAAGCTAGTGACGGAGAAGCAGGTGGAGGACCACCACTCTTCCCCCCAGATGCAGATGTGACTATTATGTTCATATTTGTTTGTTGAAGACTGGCTTGGTTATCCAACTTCCTCCTAAGAATTTATCTTCCTACCATTTGGATCTGAGTTTTCTGAGCTGGATTTCCTGTTTATTTAAAAAAAAAATTTTTTTTCCCTCCTTTGGTGATTTGGGTGTGATGTGACTGGACTAGAGGGTCATAGGGCTAGAGAGGGCAGGGTCCTGCCTGGAAGTCTGAGTTCCAAATTCTAGCCCTGACTTTGACCCTGCTGAATTTGCAGACTTGGGGCAACTTATTGCTTCTTTCTGGGCCTCTATGTGACAGAGCTGGAAAGTCCCTCTGTGCTAAGACTTGGCATGCTTCTAGAGGAGGGCAGGCCTCACATAGTTTCCTAGGATGCTCCACCATGAGATGGGTGGCCCCCTGTCCATGCTGTGCCCCCTGTAAATCCTACCGACATCTGTTGCCCTGCTTCTGTCTGCAGCAGGTGCCTGTGGGAGGGCATGGAGGTACTGTTGGCCCCACCAGGGCACTCAGAGTCTAGCAGGGTCACCAATTCACACCAGTGCAAAAACGATGTATTAGGTGTAGATGATGAGCTGGACTTGGCCCAGTGATCAAGGGAAGACAGAGTGGCATCGATGTCAGAGGAGGCTAAAATGATATCCCATCCTGGTAAATTCTCTTGTCCGTTTTTGCTAATGTATTTCCCAAGGGTTCTTGTACCATAGACGTGTTCTGAGAGTTGTATCAGGGAACGGAGTCATCTTTGAATATAAAAGGCAAAAATAAAAGGGACTAAAATATTTGACATATGATGAAGTTCTGTGATATTTTAGACAGTGAGTAAATTGGCATTTATATAACCTGGTATATTCATTTCCCCTGATCCACCCTCCCCTGAATGTTGACTTAATAACACGCCTGACTAGATGATGTTAATTGATTCAAACTGCCAAATTAAAAGAAAAAAAAACAGCATTCATTCAACAAGTGTGCTGAGTTCTTTTCAGGCTGGTACCAGCAAGGAAGAGCTGGGGTCTCTTGGGGGGAGGGAAGGCTGAGCTATAGCCTGAGCAGCACAGGACGGTGGACTTGCACATCCCAGAAACACCAGATGTTTGGGTCAGACATAAGCAGTGGAGCTGAGTGTCAAGTTCAGGGCGCCAGAAGCTATCTGTGGATAGTATATGGCCTTGAGCAGCTACTTCATTTCATTTTACATTTGCTTCTTCTGTAAGTGATCCCTATCTCACTGGACTGTTGTACAGGTTTTTAAATTAGATCATGACTGTAAAATTTAGTGCGGTGTCTGGCAGTTGTAGGAATTCAATGAAGGGCAGCCGCCATTATTGTAATTCTTGCCTTCTTTGAGTCATATGCCCACCTCCAAGGTTAGAGGTGCTACTTCATCTAGAGGACGTTCATCCTCCAGAACAAGACCTTTGGCTTGTTCATTGCTCTAGTTTTGGTTTCCATGATAGTCTCTATCAGTAAACATTTGTGGAATAAACAAATGAGTGCAGGGAATGAATGAACTTTATAGGCTGAGAAAACTAAGGCTCAGAGAGATCAGCTAGATCATAAAAGGCAGAACAGAGATTCATACCAGTTCTGTTCTGTCTTCAGCCATGACCCCCAGCTAATACGGGCTGTAGTTTCCTCAGTTTAGTGTTACTTAAATTCCCAGGTGACACACCACTGCCTGAAGGTGAGGTATGTGTGTATGTGTGTGCACGTGTGTACATGTGCACATGAACTTTCCAGGGTGGCATCCCAAGAAGAGAGGTCATATTAGATGTAGCCTCATGGTTATGTTGAAACTAATTATTTGGTTAGTTTTCATTCTGGGGTAAAATGACAGGCTGGGTACCCTTTATCTCTTTTGGAAAAAAGCTCTTCGAAAGCTCTCATGTTCTGAATTAGCTGCAGAGTCCTACTAGGATGCTGAAATAGCCTCTACCCAACAAGACCCCATTCGAAGTGCTTTTTCTAGGACTTGGTAAGAGAAAGCTTTCCCCGCTGATCTACCTGTGTATGTGTCCTCTTTTTCATGTGTATTGCAGTGGTGATTTAAACCTCTCAGCTCACCCCCCAAACCGTGCACACTCCCATTGCCATGGGCTATGAATCTGCACTGTGCACTGGCTTTCTTAGATCTGTTTTGTGGGCAAGATTGCTGGGTTGAGAGCAGAGGAGAAGGAGAAGCAGAGGGGCTGAAGAGGGAAGGAAGAGAGTCACTTTCTGTTCTTTTTTGAAAAGTCCTTGAATTCAGCCCTTGAATAGTGCAGTATAAATTTGAGAGATGATGGCTATTAATACTTTGCTTCTTGTGTAGCAGCTTTTTAGTCCAGGATGTCAAAATACATCAATAACACGTTCTTTCTCTATTTCTCCATTTCGCATGTAGGGAAGAGGTGGAGAGCATCTCCAGAGGGCACATGGCTGCTTGGGACCATGGCTGGTCCCTGGCAGGGGCACGAGGAAACAGTAATTCATCATTCATTCATTCATTCATTCATTCATTCATCATTCAACAGAACAGACATCTTGTTACTCTGTTCTGAGTACAGTGCTGGCTTTGAGGATTTAGGACAAGAAAAATCAGATAGTCTGCACCTTCATGGAGATTACAGTCTAGTGCAGAAATCAGGGATTTCTCAAAGAATTAGACTACCACATGCAAGTCTCCCTGTGGTGCCCTGGAGGTGTGCTGATAGCATGTGACTGGTCACAGGAGGCTTTGTGAGGGGAGGGGCTTCAGCTGAGACTTGAGGGCTGGCAGGAATTATGATCAAGGGCTGGCTGGATCCTTTGTGATACTTCCTCACCCGTCCTGACACAGCCATACCCTCACCACCCAAGTGTGCCCATGAGCTCTTTACGTGAGTTCTGGGTCCCAAAAACCCATCCCATGCTTTCTTCTTGGTCTTTGCTTTACTTGTTCCCACTGCCCTAAACTCCCATCCTTGTCCCTATAGCTGCTGGTTGAATTCTCAGTCTTCACGGCCTAGTTTCTTAATCCAGTAACCAGCCTTTGAGTTTCTGCTATGTGCTGGGCCCTCAGTTGCTGCTGCCTTTGGGCAGCCTTTCCTATCCTCTGTCCTTGTTTGCCGTTTGTATCTCACTTGTGGTCATCAGAGTTGAGTTGCTTTCTAATTACTGTTTTGCCATCAGTATCCTCTGCCCAGCTCCACAGGCTTTGTGAGGGCCTTCTGTCTTTCTCTTCCTCGTTGTCCTTGTGGCTTCCTAGAGCAAAGCCTTGTGATGGTGGTGGTGATGACATCTCATTGATACTCTTGAACATTTACCACAAGCCAGACAGCATCCAGAACACCTAATACATACTGACCTATTCAATCCTCGCAGTAACCCTCGCAAGCTACTCCGTTATTATCTCTGTTGAACCAATGAAGAAAACTGAGGCACAGAGACTATTAAGTAACCTTCCCAAAGTCACTTGGCTAGGAAATGATAGAGCCCCACTGCACTTGGCTAGGAAGTGATAGAGCCCCATTGCACTTGGCTAGGAAGTGATAGAGCCCAGGTGGCATGGCCTGCACCTGGCAGGTTGCACAGTGAGCTGACTGTGCTCCTTAGTGACAGGTACAACATACCCTTTTCCCAGAGTATTTGCACAAGAATAGCGACCTGAGTGATAAAGGAACAGCTGGCTAACACTGCTCCTCTGGGTATCATGGGAAGCTGGTCATGACTAGATTTCTGTGTTCCAGAACTTGTCCCCATCACAGGAAGTAGGGAGCAAGGCTGATACATATGTCAGTTATGCCTGCAGCCCTGCTGGGCTCTGGCCAGATTCTTTACCCCTACTTGCTTTTCTTCCCAGGATTGAAGAAGTCCCTAGACCAGACCCAGATGTTGTGTGGGTGACTGCTCCTCAACAGAAGTGCCTAGTTCACTATTACAGGTGCAGGGTCTTTGCACAACCACACAGGCTTCAAAAGGTGTGGAGACAGGAGTTACCTTCCACTGCAGTGTTCAAGCCTTGATGCTGGATGACCACCTAGGAAGAAATATCTATGACAGGCTATCACTTTTTAAATTACAAAGCATTGTCTATTTACTGTGACATTTTTTGGAATACAGATAAAGAGCAAATATAAACAACTGCTGTTCCAGCCTGATCAGTATTAATGTTTGGGTGCACTTCTTCTAACCTTTCTTCCATTGAATGTGTGTGTGTGTGCGCACGCCTATATGCATAGGTACTTTACGTAAATGGTATCGTATTGTGTCAACTATTTTATAATGGCAAGAGATTTCCAAGTGGATTCAGGCAGGGTAGGGCCACTTATAACTATTCTTTTCCTATGGAAAATAAAATCTGTTCTCTTCTTTGAAAAATTGGAAAGCACTGAATAATACATACAAGAATAACCATGTTAAAAATTTTTAGGATTTCTTTTGGCGTGCTTGAAATTGGAATTAAACTATAGATATGAAGTTGGTGTTTTTTTTCTCTCCTAACTTTAAGGCAGGGACATGTCCTATTATCATTCAGCATTCTTCACAGTGATTTGTTTTCCAGCTACAAAACATTTCATCATGAGAATGTGGAGTGACTTATGTCACCTTCCCCTGATTCCAACATGGAGGCTTTCCAACACAGGTTTCCCCCCTGCATAAACAATGCTGTGATGAACATCTCTGTCTGTCTGTCCCACTCCGAGTTATGCCCTTGGAGCCATCCTTTCAAGGGGGGAGGGGTCACTGTACCAGAGAGCATGAGCATTGTTAGCACTCTGTCTTGCTGCCGTGTGTGCGCGCGTGTGTATTTGCCTGCGTATATGTGCCTGTGTTCATTTGCCCTCTTGTTTTCCTGTAGCATCTAGCTGTGTTCCATGCTCAGGCTTGCCTGGAAGACCAGATGGCATCGGATGGACTAAATGACCTTTATTTTTCTCTCCAGGTGCGGGACAGTAGACATGGGGCTCAAAGCAAGGCTCTGCGGTCAGGCATACTTGGGTTCAAATTGGGCTCTGCTGCTTACCGGGTGTATGGGCTTGAACAGGTTACTCAGCCTCCCTGAGTCTCAGTTGCTAAGAGAAAAATAATATCCACTTATTAGAGTTATCATGAGAATTAAGTAAAATAATACGTGTCAGGTGCTCAGCACATAGAAAGGACTCAGTAATGGCAAATGTCATTTTTATTATTTTAACTATTTATTCTAATCATCACACTTTGACTATAGGAATTTGACTCATTTTAAAAACTGTTATTCTTACAAGTAGAGCTTTAAAACATCCCAGAGAGCAGTTGTGTGTGTGTTTTAGCTACTCTCTGTGTGGTGTAGAGGGAGGACTTAGGGTGTTGGGTGTCACTTTAAATAAGTGTTTGGGATCCCCAAAATAATTTGAGATTTTGGATTGGCATCTACCCTAAAAGACTGGCTTTAAAAAGATAGACCAGGATCTAGTGTCGGCTGGGAGAGTGCAAGCTGCCTTTTTAATCTCCCAATTGCAATTGCTTTAGCAGTCAAATAAATTAAGGGTAACGGTAATAATAGGAATTAACAATGACTAATTATAAAATGAGTTATATTGCCAATTACATAGTGGTATCTAAACCCCAGAGTAAATGGAGGTATTTACAGATGCAAGCTTGCACTGCTCAATGTCAGAAGCCAGAGGGTTGTGTTTGGATAATGAAAGTAGCAGGTATGCTTCTATATGGACTTCTGGTATCTGGATGCTACTCGCGAAGTTGTGTACTGTTGTAAAGAGCTGCATTTTTTTCTTTCTGGGAAGTGTTCCCTTTTTCATTTCCTATCAGTAAGAAAGAAGAAAAACAATGCAGATGCTTTCTGAATGCTAGTGGTCACAAATAGCAGAGCCTAGTTCTGCCACTGAATATCCCTGTCCCCTGGGATAGGGGCCCTCCAGAGGAGGCCCTCCAGAGGAGTTTGGCGTAGCAGAGCAGTGGAACATTGTGGGGAAGAGGGACCCCTGGGTGGGGCAGAGAGGGTGAGACTGGAGAACTCGGAGGTGGTGCTTGGGATATGTGGCTGTGGGGAGAGGGAGAGGGGCCTGGTGTGGTCAGGTGATGATAGTCCCTTTTCACGAGTGAGCTCCATGTACCACACAACCTCCACACCTCTAGCAGAGCCCGAGGGAACATGGAGGAAGACAGTGTCTGTCCTCAGAGGACACTGAGCCTTGTTTCCCTTATCTCAAGAAATAAGATGCAGGTTGTACCTGCTTGGAAGGTGGTAGTTACGAGGATGAAGCAACTCTGTGGCACTTTGTAAGTTGCCCTTGGAGGCCGAGACCTCGGTCCAAATCTGCAGCCCTTAGGGATTCATGTGGCAACTTTGCCCAGTGGAAAGGCTTGTGGGTGGCCGCCAGACACTCCAGAATGTCAGAGCCCTTGCCTTTCTCACTGTTCAGAGTGCTTGGCTGCTTCTTAAACCATTGCCATGGATCAAGCAGCAGAAATCCAGGGAGCAGGGGATGGATGGTACAGAGCCTAATTGGACCCTTTCTTTTGATTCCCATCCCTTGGTCCCCTCCAGGTGCCTGATGCCTTTTGGATCAGCCTTTGACTAGTCTCTATTTCCGCTGATGCTCTGCTGTTCTGTTATGCAAGTCTCTTCCATCTTTTCAAAGGAGACAATCAGTGAGACAGTTTATAGCCTGGCAGGAGATGGTGTTCTGTTCTCCTGCTGAGGACAAATCCGGGACCTCTGTGGTTAGCTTGGCAGAAGTCCCTTTGGCGCAGACCTGAAGCTGGCCCCCCACTTTCCCTGTAGAGGGGGTCCTGAGAGGCACATTTGAGGATGCCTTGCCTGAGGCTCTCCCTGCCCTCAAAGGAGTTGCAGCTTGCAGCCCTCTCCTTGCCCCCTGAACTTCTGAGGGGGCAGCATTCTCCATCAGCGCGAACGTTTATTGGTAAGGTTTCCTCGGGGCAGGACAGTGTGCTCTGCCTTGAACTTACATTGTTTAATTTAATCTTTACCACATTCCCCCTGAGAGAGCTGCCTTCCTATGCTCCCTGTCTTACAGATGGGGAAAGTGAGGCATGACCCTTCAAGCCACTTGTTCAATGTCCCAGTCAGTAAGTGACTCTGCAGAGGCGGAGGCCAGAGGGCAGCTTAATCTGCTTGGAGCAGGAGCTTGTGGGGCTGGAGGGAGACATCATACTTAGGATAACAGCCAGTGATGTCTGGGCCTGGAGTCACTCACTGCTGTGTGTATTGGGGCATGGCGGGCAGGCGGGGGGGGGGGGGGGGGGGGGTGGGGGGAGGGGACTCATGCTCTCCTCACTGAATCCTCCTGAATCCTCCTGAAGATCCCGGGAGCAGGTGTGGTAAGCCCCAGTGTGCAGGCCTGGGGCTATGCTTATGGAGGGCACCTGGCCGGCCTGGGTCACCCAGGGAAGGATCTCCAGGGGGAGTTTATACTCGCATCTGTCCAACTCCCTGCTGTTCTGTGTCCTGTCTGCACTCAAGATGTTTTTCTGATCTTGAGGGCTCTGGGTTTCCCCCTCTGGCTCCAAAGTAAATATAGTTGAATTCATCATGCTGTGAAAAGTAAGTCTGCATCACAGAGTACATGTAGGACAGTGTGGCAGGAGAGCTCAGCTTCCAGAGAGGTGTGGGCCCAGTTAGAGGTGCATCCTCTGTGCCCACTATCTTCTGTGAGGGTGACGGGGGCCTCCTCCCTCCCCATTAGGACAGGCGGGAACAGAGTCACGGGGTCTCCAAGGTCTCGGTGATGGTGTCTGGCTCTTCACCCAGCAGTCTGCCCGGGAGCCTTGGGACATTACCCTTCAGAGGGCTTGAGCTCAGATGTCCCGCGAGAGGCTAGGGCTCCCTCGGGGGGCCTGTTGCTCTCATCTTCCTCCGTCCCCACAGCCAGCTTGGTCATGTGGTTTTCCCACCCACAGCTGGGCTCCACAGGGGGAGATGCTGAGGGCTTTTGCTGGGGAGTCCGTGCTGGGGGCCGCCTCTGTCCCTGACCCATCTGGTCTGCAGTGCTCCCCGCCTGTGATTGCTGCGGTTGGTCACAGGGTGGCAGCAAGAGTCAGACACCGAGGCTGTAGCTGGGCTCTGGGTAGCCCTGGATGGAGCCCGGCTCTTCCTGGCTCTGGGGACCCACCTTCCCAGGCAGCCTCAGGCCAGGCTCAGCGTCACTCCTGGTCTTTTCTTGCCTGCATTGTGGGTTCAGGAAAGAATGAAAATTCACTTTAGTGAATAATACTGAATAGACTTTGACTTCTAATTAGTCCTTTCTGCATACAAAACCCATTCTTTCCCGAGAGAACCAGTGTACAGCTACCAAAAAAGGTGGAAACAGTGAATTTCAGAGTAAGAGGGAAGAGCTGCGAGTATCCCCTGCGTCTTTTGCTGGCCCTGTCCCTTGGCCATGTGGCTTTCCTCTTCAGGGCCTTGGGGTCTCGATCTGTAAAATGGGGAAGTACCCTTAGTGTCATGATGTCATTGTGAGGAGTAAGAAACATGAGTTTAAGGCAATCACCATAATGCTTGGCATAGAGGAACCATTAGCTCCTCTCATTCTTTAAGAACTGGTACTTGGAGGACTTAGCATAGGCAGGGGAATGACATCACAGGGGCCCTTACCTGGAGAATTTCCCAATAAGCTCTGGTGAAACAAAGACCAAAACAGACCCTTCCTTCTCTCTTCTTTTCTGCTACTGTTGGTGGTATTGTGTATAAGAAAACAACAGAATTTGGAGCCAAACTACCTGGGTCTGATCCTGACTCTTCCATCCTCTGTGTGATCATGTGCAAGTTACATAACCTCTCGGTGCCTCTGTTTCCTCATGTGTGAAATGGAGACAATGGTAAGACTTTTGTGAGGATTACAGAGTTAACATAGGTAATCTGACAAATTGTGAGCACTGTATTACTATTTGCTTTTATCATCCAGCTTGGCTGTCTGCTTGGGAGCCAAGGTGAACTTTTCCAAAGTTTCAGGAATACTTATTATGGGAATGCTCTTACACCTCTAGCTTCCACGGTTCTCCAGGTGTGATCCTTGAAGTGTCCAGCCTCAAAAGCACCCCCCCCTCGCCATTCTCATTGCCCCTCTGTGTGCCCCGCACAGAGCTGGGAGGCAGAGACCAACTTGGGGCTCGCAGTGCAGTGGGACACGTAGACATACAATCAGACTTCAGAATAGCCAGAAATGTCTTCTCAGTAGAGATGGAGCCTCAGAGAGAAAAGCCACCTGGTAAGATTTTCCTGGGAGGACCTGGGGTCTTAGACACCTAAAAAGGGGGTAATGGTTGAAACAACAAGCATTGGCAGCTGGAATGGGACTGTCAAATGGAAGTTGTACGCCAGGCTGAGGGGGAGTCTGGACACTGCATGTGTGCAGGGCGGGGGTGGGGGCGCTGGGATAAGGAGTCTGCTGTGGTCTGGGCCCTACGGATGGGCACAGAGAAAAGGAGCTGGAGCTGGAGAGGGGGGCTGGAGCCAAGGAGTGGGTGGACTTGTTTCCATGCTAAGTAGGAGGCTTTAACCATGGGTCTGGTAGAGGATGGGGGCAAGATGTCCTCCATTTTACACTTTAAGAAATCTTGTACCAACCAGTACAAGTCATAAGAAGACATGGGGAGGCCTGAGAGGCCTGAGGAGAGCCAGGAAGTCTGGTGATGAAAGGTTTATACCAGGGCAGTGAGGATGGGGAGAATGGGCACCAGGGGAGATTTTTCAGAGGCAGATTCTAGACCTGTCTCTAGTATTTGTAGACTCAGGAAAGGAGCAAAAATTGAGGCCCCCAGCCTGTGGCCTGACTCCCTTCTCTCCCTGCCCTTTCCTGACTCTAACTGGCAATGTGAGGGGTCTCATGCAAACATGTGTGAACACCCTAGCTGGGACATCTGAGGTTACCTCTACACTTCCTTTCTGCAACCAGCATCTCTTGAAAGCCGAGGGCTGTACCCTAGGGTAGTATCTGTCCTCAGGAGAACTACTCGGGGAAGGGGACCACACAGAACCTGGAAGCAAGGCTCAGGGAAGGCATTTGGGCAGGGGATTTCAGGGTTCCAGGGACCTGGAGCTGAGTGTAAAAGGGGAAGAATGTTGGTTTGGTTCTGAGTGGGCACATTCCCTTGGATCTGTAGACCACTCTCTGTTTTGGGGGGACATGGTTTTGGGGAGGCTAGAAGGAGACCCTCTGATGCTTGGGTCCCAGGGCAGGGCCTTCCCTGATTAGATGGTCTCATAAGCCAACCAAGGAGCACAGCAAGAGGAGTAGATTTTAGGATGTGGATGACAAGCTTGGTTCTAGACCTGATGCGTTTTGGTGGTTCATAGAACATCCTTATATGCTTGGTAGTCCTCTGGGTTTGTCAGAAGTCTTGTTAAGAGGAAGATGGGTTTGGTGTCAGGCTCTTGAATGAATGCTGCACTTCATATTTATTTTATTAACATATTATTTAGTAAGTGTTCATGAAAGAACTTCCTCCTTCCTTCCCCTCCCCACGCACCCTCCCCCCATTCTCCCTTCCTTCTCCCAACCCTGTCTATGTGTATGTCATATGGAGATACAGAAAAACCTACACAAAGAATAGAAGCAGATTTGACTTACCTTCTCTGGGGAACTTCAGTTTTGAGGGTCTCCTTCCCTCCTTTGGAATAAAAAAATATTTCTGGTGGTTCTTGGGGAGAAAAAGAAAAACAATCTTAAAAATCCCTAAAACTCCAATGAGTTAAGGTGCAGCCTGTCTGCTGGCAACTGAATTTGTCATTTTCTAGTGTCTAGTTTCTCCCTTTCAGTTTTTACTTTAAGTGTTAAAGGCCTGGGCTTTCTGGGAAATCCTTTGAGAGTTCAAAAGGAAAAATACAGTGAAAAAGAAGGCAGATAGGATAGCCTTATTCTGAGGGCAGGAGAATGGGAATAAATGAGAGCCAGGCATTACTGCCAGACCTTCTTCCCTCTCCTGAGAACACGTGCAGGGGCTGGACAGGCCTGGGTACTCCGTTCTGGCCTTGCTTCTTCAACACAGGATGCCCATGGGGTTTAAGCTGGGGATGAATCTGGTGTCTCTGAGAGCCTTTGTGAGGGTTCACTAAATAATCTGGGACAAGCAAGGTAAATTGTCAGCAAATGGTAACATCATTATTATTTCTACTGTTGTAATTACTGTACCTTAGTTCCCTTATATAGTAGAGTTTATTGTCACATTACGCTGGGAGAAGCATGAGTCATATATTAAAACAAAAATATTACAGAGGAATGAATAAAGTGATAATTATAACTAAGTCAGGATTGGGGAGTATTCTAAGATCAGATAGCTCTTGAAGTAGCTGCATAATTGATGCTTAATATATGGTGGATAAGTGGATGGGGGGAGGGAGAGATAGAAGGATGAGTGAATAGAATTATGACTGAATGGATTGAATGGATGGATGCTTAGATGGATGGATGGATGGAGGAGTGGCTGGATGGAGGGGTGAGGAAGGAAAGGAGGATGGATGAATGGATGGATGGTTTGGTGAAGGACTAGATGGATGGATGGGTAGATGGATAATTGGGAAGGTGGATGGACGTGTGACTGAGTGGATGGAAGGAGGGAGGGATGACGGAATGAAGTTTTCAACACAAATAGCTTCTTCAGACAACTTTGTGTTCTGATATCCTCAGGGGCTTTGGAATTTTTGGCCCTTCTCCTGGGCAGTTGTTCTGTTCTGCTAGCCAAGTTGATATGTCCACTTACTTTGCCAGTGCTGAGCAAGGTCATGAGGGGCATTAAGTGTGATCGCCATTAAGAGGCATGTTTTGTTGAGGCAGTGTGAGAGAATGACCAGTCCATGGACCAGGAACATGCTTGGCCTCAGTGCTTGGCACGTGTATTCTTCCGGAATCTATGAGGTGCTACCTGTTCCTTCAGCTGCTCCCGTGTAGTCAGGCTGCCCCGCACAGTGCCACAGCCTTCTTTTCTGGCCTCCACCTCCATCCCTCTGCCTTTACTGCCTTATCTCCACTCCTATCCCCAGGAAGAAACCGTTTTCCCCTTAAAAGTTATATACTCTCCTCGCACCCCCCGCTTGTCACCCATCCTGTTTCCTGGCAAACCTGCTCAGAGTTATTAATATTCCTGGCATCTTTACAGGCTCTGCTCAAATGTTACCTTTTCTTTGAAACCTTTGCTAGGCTCGTTGAAGGGGTTAGAATTAGAAATGTGCTTATACCACTGTGCTTCTGGAGGACTCGTCTACACCCTTGTCACAGGCACTTTGGAGCGTTGATTCAAGTTCGACTTATGTTTGGTTATTTCTGCCCTTGGCGTTTTTCTCAGGACACTGAGCTTCTAGGGGACAGGGACCCTCTGCTTCACCTCTGCCCTCCACATAGCCTGGCACCAACGTGTCGTGGTAAATATTCCATCCTTGAAGCAAATGACATTAAAAGAAACATTCTCCTCTCAGGAGAGGGGTGCTGTTCTAACTCTGAGTTTATACTAAATGCCACACCTAGGATGTTTTGACCATTGAGCATGGGTCTGTTTCTTTAAAAGTATTTCTATTGATGGATCCTCTTATTTGGTGGGACTTTTAAGTGATGCTCACTTTTAAAAAGTCCATTAGAGAGTTTGACTTCTTTTCAAAACCTTCATCGATTAAATGCAAATGAACCTAAATGTCGCACAATGTAGCACATAGTAGGTGCCTCAGATTTTTTTTTAAGGACTAAATCAGTGTTCTTAGAAGTTGGTTATTGGTCTACGCATGGTCCAGGGAACTGTGGGTTGGGAGATGGATAAACCAAGAGAGAAGTGAATCCCTCAAGGCTCAAGAGAGGGGACAGACAAAGGCAAAATGAAACCTCAGAATGTAACTGTCCTGTTTTCCCTTCTTAATTTTTAATCATGTTTATAGAACAGAAACACATGGAAAATATCTTAAAGAGATGTTTATAGATATTTTTAACTGTAACCTATGATTGATCCTTTTAATACTTGAAGAATATTTTATCTAAGTATGAGGAACAAATGTATGGTTGTGCAAGTTGGTGCTTATTTATTGTGAGCAGATTGTTGAGGCAGCTCCTGTTTTTTGAGCTGCTGGTAAAGCAAAGATGTCCCATGGGAAGAAGCTTTTCTCTAAATTAGACTCATTCAAGTGACACTGGGGAGGTTGCCAGGAATCCAGGGTTTTGGGAGAGCTGCATTATACTGCTTCCTTACGAGTTCATTGTGTTGTATAAATGGGCCACGGGCCCACGGAGACCCCAGTATCCTTCTGGAGGAGAATACAGGGAGGTTCCTCTGTGTTGAATACCCATAACTGTGAGGGGCATAGCGTATTGGGTTATAAAAACACGCAGTAGCTCTGTGACCTTGAGCAGGTTAAGTTACTACTCCGGGCCTCCATGATCACATCTGTAGAAAGAAGGCAGTGTTCTTTTGGGGGGAAGGTTGGGATCACATATGTAAAACTGATTCTGCACTTCATAGAGCAACAAATCAATGTTGGCAGCCTACCTGAATCCCTTAGTTGGAGGTACTGAAAGGAAACAACAAAGGAGAAATATACACATATTTGCTCTGGAGTTAAAATAAATATGCTGAGAAATGGGTGGACCCTACATCATGTGGGGCTTGTGAAATAAGTTAAATCTCATTTATTCAGTCAACATTATTGAGTATGTATCGTGTATCAGGCACTACGCTTATGCTGTTATTTATGAATGGCGAACAAGGCAGTTGTGATCTCAAGATATTTAGTTGGCAGAGGGTGACTGAGTGGATAGATTTTAAATAAAGGAATACATATAAAATGACTAATGAAGAGAAACCTTAAAAGGGCCATAGTACATTATTAGAACTCTTTAACATGACCCACAGTAAGACATATATTTACATGGTAGATGTGTATGTGTGTATGTAGCAATTACTTTTCATTGTATGTGCATTACATTGATATCTTTATTCTATTTATTTAAAAACTGGCAGTTGCAGTTTTTAAATTAATTTTACTACCTGCTATTAGATTGCCACTTGCAGCCTGAAAAACTTCTGTAGAAAAATCCTTAACCTTTTTTGCTGGGACTTGGCTGGTGCATACCTAATCATAAAATTAAATGCTGTCTAAAATCCTTTCAGGGCCTCCATGGTGGGTAGTGTGGGCATTCATACAGTGAAGAATGAGCAGCTAAGTAACATAGTAGACTACAAATACTGAATTTTAGACCTAGTCCCAGCTTTTCAGCTGCAAAATATGGGAATTTGTATCAGTGTAATGTTAGGAGATATGGGTATGTATATATGTATGTGTGCATACAAATGTATAATATATTAATATATTATATAAGTTAATATTATAATATATAATAATATATTAATACACTAAGCATAATATATATTAATGTATACATATCAAAGGAGCTATTTTGTGCCTCCATTCTAGAGATTAAATATGTATGTGTGTATATATAAGTATAAATATATATAGCTATTTTTAATGCTGTTTCCATTCAAATCATTATTTTATTTCACTCAAATTCAAATTTTACTAAGGTCCTACTATGTACCGGTTTTGTAAAAAAAAGAAAAAATATATAGTTAGTACTTCCTAACGTCTGTTACATGCAAAGCACTAATGTAAGCACTTGTATGGAGTCACTCATTTGATGCTCTGGATAACCTGATTAGGGAGGGGCTCTTATTACTCCTATTTTACAAGTGAGAACCAAGCTCAAGAAGGTAAAATAATGTGCCCACCATCAAATGATAGAGTGAGATTTGAATCCAGAGCTCCTGTGTTTAGGATTGTATTTTTTTTTTTTTTTTTTTACAAATAGTTTATTGTCAAATTAGTTTCCACATAACACCCAGTGCTCATCCCCACAAGTGCCCTCCTCCATGCCCAT